>NC_056631.2:71837093-72029593 GCF_002870075.4 Lactuca sativa | reverse complement strand
TCACACACTCAAGCTATTGTTGACACGGCTGTGACAACCCGAAATTTCTATCTTGTATAGTCAATCAATTCAATCAAAGTCAAACTTGTTTCTGCTATCTTTTAACACTGTATAGAGTCTGTTTGAGTGTTTTAAGCCTAGTATACTCAAGAATCGGGTGTTAGGAAGTATCTGTTTGAGTTCATTGTGCCCTAATCAAAATTTAAACCCAATATGGGGAGTTTACGGCCAAACCTTCATGTTTGGGCCGTAAACTCATGTGGTGGCCGTGAACTCATGTTAAATACATGAGTTTATATCATTTTCCTCATTTCTCTTCCATTTCAAGGCTAAAAACCCGATTTCTCTCTCAAGTATCATAAGATCTTCATCTTGATCTTCCAAAAATGTAAGAATTCTTTCTCTTCATTTGTTTTTACATCTCTTTATCTAGTGATTGTACACGATTTCATCCATGAAATCTCTTGATTTTGATAGATCTTCAAGTGTTCTTCATTTCACCATGAACACCAAGAACACACACTAGTGTTCTTGGACCTTAAACACCCTTACAAGCTTCTTATAAGTAAGTACACTACCCTTAGCTTGTTATATGCTTGATTCACTTGTTAGACACTTCGAAAACATCAAGAAACTCAAGAACAAAAGGTGTTTACGCCCAAGGCAATCTCCTTGGGCCGTAAACCCTAATTTGTGGTGCAATCATGCCACAACTCCTTCCTAATCTTAGGATTTGTGTCTAGAACCCTTCCAAGAGGACCATAGGACCTTAAACACACAAATGGTACAAATTAGCATGAGTTTACGGCCATAAACTCATTGGGCCATAAACCCATGGCCGTAAACTCATGGGGGATTACCATTTGGGCTGCAAACTCCTAAGTGAGGCCTTACACCCCTTCGATGCAACCCTTTATACTCCTAGCACTTGAATTAAAGTGTTTTCCATGTCCTAGGGTGTCTATACTTGTTTAATTAGTTGTTTAAACATTAATTAGATACATATATGTGTCATTATATGCTATTTAGCGTCCATTGTGCTCAAGTCTTCAATTGCCACTTAGCAATCTTGCAAACGATCTTTCATTCACATCACTCACTACAAGTGAGTTCATACCCCTTAACTTATCTTTTAAATGATTTTAAATGCTTTTATGGGGGGGAATACAAGTAGAAAACATGTTAGTTATATAATCAATCACATGTGATTGATAACTGTGTTTCAAAAAAAGGATTTCATATACTTCAAACTGTGTTTCAAACAAAGGATTTCAACTACTTTAAACTGTGTTATCAAACAAACTACTTTTAAATAATTTTATAAACTGACATCAAGTCATTATTATTTATTATTCAAAAATCTTTAAATGTATTACAAAACCTCTTTTAAACTTATATATATATATATATATATATATATATATATATATTCAAAAGCATGCCTATATATGTATAGTTATATAAATAATGTTTAAAGAACTTAGGACTGCTAAATCGCTTTATTTCCTTTCCTTGTTTGGATGTGGACTTAGGGTATCGGTTATTTTTCCGAGTGTCATCTAAATCTTAGATATATATTATGTATACATATGTAGATATAAAAGTGCCATCAATTAGTTCAGTACCTTAGGTAGCAATGGTATACATTCATTCAAACTGCATAAATCACTAGTAAACTATAATAGGTGTAGTTTAGGAGAATACTATCATATAAAAATACTATAACAAAGGATACTATAACAGAGAATACTATAACAGAGAATAGTATAACAGAGAATACTATATAGAGAATACTATCACTATCACAAGTATACTATAATAGGTTCAGAAATAACATAATGTGAGATACTACATCATGACACAACAACCATTTCGTTGTGTCACGTTTTGTAACCAGAATCTTCTGGAGGGAGAGCGTGAGTTTGCATATAGATATATACTAGATTGACTATCCTACACCCTTGTTATTCGCTACAGTGGGATTTGCAAGTCTACGGGTGCCAAATTTCATTTCTTCTGATGTCTTTCATCGTTGTGTTATAGTCAGTTTAGTATGGTAACAATCTTATCACATTTTGCCTTAATTAAACCATTGGTTTTAAGGTAGTTATTACTTTAGTAGTTAATACAAATAATACTGCAGTACACATACATTTTCCCATTATATTCAAATTGTGATCTTCTCACATACAGGGTAATAAAAAAACTATATCTTGGTAATGATAGTCATATTTGGGAAAAGCATTCACTTTTATAGAGAAACAAACATACAAAATAGTCGGGTCTTAGTAGAAGACTACTTTTTATACTAGTAGAAAATATAGGATTTTCAAGGAGTTTTCAAACATATACAAACATTTACATTATACATTTACAAACATTTTCATCGAACTTATACAAACATTGACACTAAATACTTATGAACTAACTAGCTTAAATGCTGATCTACGCTTTCAAAATAACTTGTATTCTCAGGTCATCAGTAGACAGGTACTGATGGCAGGTTTTGAGAAGACGGAGCACAATCAAGACTCGACTTTTATTTTGATTATTCATTTTTGGTATCTTATTACTATTAAAGAACACACTTGTATGAAATTATACTATTAATGCAGTGGAAGATGTTGTTGCTTATTTACTACTTTGCATTGTTATGATACTATACATGAAGTCCTCCGCCCCAGAACGTTTCCACCGTTCAGGTTTTGGAGTGTGACAATGGCTCCTCATACTAAACATAACCCAATTGCAATTCTAATTAATAATCTGGGTTTTAATCCAAAATCAATGGTCTAAACATCATTTAACATATCAAGGGCAAAAGACATTTTGTCTTTCCGTAAATTACCCATCTAACACAAGCCCAAAACTCCTAATGGCCCAAGGACCAAAAACAACCCAACGGGTTTCTGGGAGTACGCCCGACATTCCCACCTTACACTCAACGTACTACATCATCTTGCGAAGGGGTTTTACAGGGTCTTAGCTCACTATGCTCAACTTACACCAGAGTACGCCCCGCGTACTGACCTGAAACCCAACCCCTCTTTTGATGACTTAACGCCTTAAGGTCTAATGTCAAAATTTCATATCCAAATCTAATAAGATGTCTAAAGCCATAAAGTTCCAACCTTTATGCTTTTGCATGGCTACAATGAGCCCAACACCAAAACCTTAACTCTTTTAGCCATCTAAAGACTCCATAACTCTTGCATGGAAGAACACTAAGGTCTAGGCTTGCATTTTTATGACCTAACAAACCCTAAAACATCTGAAATGACCGCTTAAAAGCTCCGAAATATTCCGTACTCACGAAGATCAATGTCTTGGGACCAATAGAACACAATACTAAGCTTAAACAAGATCTAGTAAGGAAAGCTCCAAGGTATGAACTTTATACCACTAGAAGATGCACCAAGATGAGGAGATTGTTGATCCAACAAGCTTGAGAGCAATATCAAAACTCCTAGGGTCTTCCTTCACCACCAAGAAAACCAAAATTTACTCTAAAGCCTCAAAACATCACACACATTGATTAAGGTTCGAAATGGAGGCTAAGAGAGAGGTGAATGAGGGGTAAAAATGGTTAGAGGCTATAAGGGTCTTTAAATAGGGTCCAAACCCTAAAAATTAGGGCTTGTCCCATTTTTTTTGTAGGCCAAGCGAACACACATGTACACCCAACGTACCTAAGAAATTCCACGACCACATGCAAAGTCCTAAGCCTAACATACCTAACTCATACGCCCAATGTAAGGACCAACTTTGCAAACTTTTTAAGAATCAATACTAAAATGGAAATTACCCGGAACACTAGCATTAGAAATATCCCCCACTTGAATTAGACTTTGTCCTTAAAGTTCGCTACTGCAATGAAGTCTGGGTAGTGCTCCATCATCTCATCCTCAGGTTCCCATGTCCACTCCGAACCCTTCCGGTGCTGCCACTGCACCTTCACCAGGTTTACCACCTTGTTGTGTAGAGTCTTTGTCCTCATGTTGATAATCGAAACCGGCCTCTCCATGTAATTCAGGCGTTCATTCACCTGAATCTCATCCAAAAAAAATCACCTTTGAATCATCGGCAACACGCTTCCGCAAATAAGAGACATGGAAAGTGTTGTGGATCTGACTGAGCTCATTGGGAAAATCCAACCGGTATGAAACCCTGACCACCCGGACGGAAATCCTTAATGGACCAATAAAACATGGGGCCCAGCTTGCCCCGCTTCCGAAACCATATGATACCTTTCCAAGGTGACACCTTCAGAAGCACCAAGTCCCCCACCTGGAAATCGAGGTCCGAACGTTGCCAAACTGCATAACTATTATGTTGGCTTTGTGCGACTCGCAACCTATCATGTACCTGCTAAATCAACTCAATGATCTTAAGCACCACTTCAGTGCTCCCCATGACTCAATACCCGACCTCTCCCCAGCAAACCAGGGTCCTACACTTCCTCCCATGCAGCAACTTAAAAGGTTTTCGGTCAATACTCGACCAGTAGAAGGTAAGTATCCCAATTCTCTCCAAAATCTAATACGTATGCCCGGAGCATATCTTCGAACGTCTAAATCGTTCACTCACATTGACCATCAGTTTGGGGATGGTATGATTACTAAAATGCAGCTAATTACCCAATTCCTCTTGAAACTTCCTCCAAAACCTGGAGTTAAAGCAAATGCCACGATCTGAAACCACCAAAATTGGCACTACATGCCAAACCACCACCTCCCGAATGTAAATGGCAGCTAGCTTCTCAACAGATATACTCTCGACAATCGGTATGAAGTGTACACTCTTGGTCAATCTATCAATAATGACCCAGATAAAATCAACTCCATGTGTCGTACCTCGCAACTTTGTGATAAATGCCATGTTGATCTCCTCCGATTTCCACATGGTAATAGGTAATGGTTGCATCTTGATGTCTGGACTTATGATGTTTGACCTTGACTTTCCGATAAGTCAGGTACCGCTCAAACCATTTTATCTCTCTTTTCATACGAGGCCACCAATAGTTCAACTTCAAATCCCTATACATCTTCATGGCCAATGGATGGATCGAAAACTTTGACTTATAGGCCTATTCTAGAATTGCCTGCCTCACCCCACCAGTAGTCGGAACCTAAACTCTACCACATTGAGTCAACAAACCCCAACTATCTATGACGAATAAAGGAATTTCCCCCTAATCAACTATGCCTTCCATTTCTCCATCCTTAATCCCTCTACCAAGGCCTCCTTGATCAAATCTAACAAAGGAGAAATGATAACCATCCTCAAACACATATCCTCGATAGGTACACTAATAACCTTATGACTAAGGGCATCAACCACTACATTGGCCTGCCTAGGGTGGAATGAAATCTCCAATCGTAATCCTTCACCACAAATAACCACCTTACATGTCGCATATTCAAGTTCGGTTGATCCATCAAATACCTCAAGTTCTTGTGGTCAGTGTAGATAGTACACTTAACCCCATATAGATAGTGCCTCGAAATCTTGAGGGCAAAGACCACAACCCCCAACTCCAAATCATGCATAGGGTAATTCGACTCATGAGGCTTTAGCTGTCTTGAAGCGTAAGCAATCACCTGACCCCTCTGCATAAGAACAAATCCCAAACCTGATATAGAGGCATCACAATAAACCACAAAATCATCTATGCCCTTGGGAAGTGTGAGAATCAAGGCCTCGCACAATCTCTACCTCAGCGTCGTAAAAGCCAACTACTGATTGGGTCCCCACCGAAAGGTAAAATTCTTCTTTGTCAAACAAGTCAAAGGCACAAAAATATTGGAGAAATCCAAGATAAATCTCCGGTAATATCCCACAAGACCCAGGAAACTCTAAATCATAGATGGGGTTCTCGGAATCTCTCATCGGATCATGGCCTTGATCTTGTCCGGATCGACCAATAAACCCTACTGGTTGACGATGTACTCCAAGAACTGCACGTCTTGCAGTCAGAATTCGCATTTGGAGAACTTGGCCTATAACCTATCCCTCCTCAGAGTCTCCAATACCTCCTAGAAACGATACTTGTACTGCTCTTTGGTCTTGGAGTAGACCAGAATATCATCAATAAACAATGATCATTGACTAATCCAGTATCGGTATGCATACCCGGTTTACGAGATCCATGAACATTGCTGATGTGTTGGTGAGCCCAAATGGCATCACCACGAACTTGTAGTGGCCATAACGAGTTCTGAAGGTCGTCTTTTGTCTATCCTCATCTCTGACCCTCATCTGATGGTAACTTGGTTGCAAATCAATCATTGAAAACCAAGATGCATCCTGAAGCTGGTCAAATAACTCGTCAATTCTCGGGAGTAGGTAACGGTTCTTCACCATTAGCTTATTCAGCTCCTGATAGTTAATATACATCATGTGCGAGTCGTCCTTCTTCTTCACAAATATGATCGATGCTCTCTAAGGTGAGCTACTTGGCCGAATAAATCCTTTGTCTAGCAGCTCCTGAAGCTGCATAGACAACTCCTACACCTATGGTGGTGTCAAATAATACGATGTCGTGGCTATTGAGGTCGCACCAGGAACTAAATCAATCCAAAAATCGACATGCCTTTCGGGAGGAACTCCTAGAAAATCCTCATGAAATAAATTAGGGAAATCCCAAACAATGGGCTATCGTGCCCCCATTCTGAGTATCCGCAACATAAGCCAAAAACCCGGAACAACCCTGATGAAGATATCTCCTGGCCCTCGCAGTTGAACAGAGAGTCGGCACATGCGAAGCTCCCACCCCAGTAATAATAGTTCTCCCCCAATTGGGGTTTGAACTCTTACCAACTGGAACTCATAATCAATAAAGACCCCATTGGGACCCAATCATTCCATCCCGTTGATAACATTCGATCTGCGCATAAGAATCAACAACAAATCAATAGTGTATTTTTTGTTGAACAGGTTCAAGACACACCCATGATGAACTTTTTAAGAATTCGCAGAACTATCATCAACAATCTCGACCTCCAACGGATACTCTAGAATCCCAGGAGCATCACTAAACTTATTGCTAAGCACAAGAGATAGAAAGGATCGAGTAGCACCCGTATCAAACAGAACATGAGCAGCCATACCATTGACTAAGAAAGTGTTGGTAACTATATGCGGTGCTGGTCGAGCCTCATTAGTAGTTAGCTTAAATGCCCTGCTCTTCACCACATGTGTCTCTTCCTTTCCATGGCGCCATCGGTAATCCTCAAGGTGGATAGTGTAGGTGGCGCCACTATCCCTCCTGACAACCTCAAACAATCAGAGTTTTTATGGCCTGTTTGGTTGTAGTGAAAATATATCAATGCATTCCGGGGGCAATCCCTGCTCATATGACCCGACTTCCACATTTGCAACAACCTGAACCCACTGATCGATATTCCCCATTATGCTGCTTACCGCACTTGTCACAATGACCCCGAAGCTACTAGCCCCTAGAATGCGACTCATAAGTCTCGGGCCTCTTAGCCTCGCCCATGATAGTTTGCACCTACTCCGTCTTGCGCTTCGTCCGAAGCTCCATCTCGTTCTCCCGCTCACGGTCCCTCTCAATCATATCATTTAGGGTCTTGCACCATGAAAAGCTCATGAACTTCCTGATATCATCCCACAACATTTCATGGTATCTTGTCTTCTTTATCTCGTCATCCGCAACGTACTATGGAACTAAAAGAGCCTCTCCCGAAACTTGGCGGTGATCTTCGCCATCGTCTCAGTAGTGTCGTGAAGGTTCTGAAACTCCCTCGCCAGCTGCTAGACCTCAATCGCTAGTGAAAACTCTCTCTGAAACCTCATAATAAACTCCTCCCAAGTCATGGTTTCCACCACTATAGTCCCCACAGCGCAGCTAACCTATCCCACCAATCACGTTCTCGATCCCTCAGCAGGCAACATGTAAACCCTACCTTTTCCCCTCCGAGTGAAAACCCGTCCGTTGAGCATTCTCTATGTCACCGATCTAGCGTCGACTAGCGATATCGTCCTTAGCCCCAAAGAACTCCGGAGCTCCACAAGCCTTGAATTCCCGAAATGAACAAGTTCACGCTCATAATTGACTCGCAAAATCTCGGCTCGAAAGGCCCTGAGCCGCTCATCCATAAGCTTCATAATCCCCTCCTTGATGGTACCAAACATCACAGGAGTAGCATCCATCACTACTAGAAAAACAGCCTTTTACGACGCGCAAACAATGACACGCGGTGATTTACGACACACTAAACTGTTCGCCCTAAAAATAATGTCATCTCTTCTAAAATTTGAAGGATAGAGGTCACGCATTTGTACGTGCCCTGAAATTAGTGTTAGAAAAGAAAAAAAAATACAAACACGGAGGGTGCTTTTTTAAACGGGTGTCCTCTTCAAATGTCGCTTTATATTTTTTTGTTAAACGCGTGTTTTTAAAGGGGGAAACGAAATTGTCTGGAATTCTAAATTTTTGAAGAACCCCACTTCTACCCTCTCTCCTCAGTATCTCCCTTCGTTCACTCCTTCCTTCTCCCTCTAAACCCTAAGCCATCACTACCGCCACTGCCATTGAACCTTAAAAGCTCAATCCACACTTCATGCTTTTGTGATTCTCTATTATTCGGCACTCTAATCTCCAATTTTAGTTTGAAAACATCTATCGACCTCCGATTAGAAACCCAAAAAATTAGAAAACTCCACATTTCCGAGAGTGGTGGCGCCGGTGCTCTGGTGTACCTTGTCACCGTTTTATAATTCGTCCGGCCCTTTAATTTTATCAAACCCACCAGAACCCTAGGTCTTGGATTTTATGCTTTCACATCCTTCCTTCCCTAGTTATATGCTATTCTGAATCCTTATTTCTTTTCTCTATCACGAATGCCCCTCTATCGCATCGCTCTGCTCACCGTCATCGTCTTAGGCTCTTACGCCTCCATCATGGTCTCTATGCTCATCGTATCATCATACATGCCGCCTCTTCTCGTCGTTCTCCTCTTTGACCCTACGCAGGTAATATCATCAGTTTGTATGGTAATTGTTGTTCTTATTCCCTTCTTTTGTTGTTTGTCTGATTCCATCGTGATATCAATTTTCTAACCTCCCCGCTATTCCAGATGGCCTCTGTTATGTTATCGAGTTGCCAATTTCCATTAGCTGGTAAGTTTTGGCACAATAGTTTGCACTCTTCTTGCCTGTTCTCCTCTTTGTGTTCTCTCGATCTCAGTAGATGTTCTTCATATTCTGTTGAATGATGTTTGTTTTGAATTTTGATTTTTACTATGAAATTGAGGGTTAGTTTAATGCAGTTCATAATTGTTGATATCGAGACTACGACCTGATTATTTTTACTTTTTCCTGGTCCCCTTTATCTTACTAAACTATTTGCTTTTTATGTTTTTGATGAATCTTGATTTGTGGGAAGGATGAATTAATGTTGACAGAGTGGTTTTGTTTTTTTTATGAACACCACCTGTTTGATAAATTTCCCCAATGAACAAGCAAAAGTACAATTGACTAATTCATCAATGGCATTAATAATCACACTCTGATACAACGTGAAAACTAAGGTAGAGATGCAAACGGGTTTAGGCATAGGGAGGTGAAAATGGAAATGGATGTTTATGTTTCTATGATGACTATCTTTTCATGTTTGAATTTGTTGGCATATGGGTTTATATATGTGCTAATGTTCGTGTTTCAAGTGTTGCAAGAAGGTCTGCATGAGAGGCTTTACCGGTTTGGTTAGGTGTGGACACACCTGGATCAATGAAGGTTACTGACTGTGAGTGTCCATTTAGTATCTTATTTAGTTCCAAAACATGCTCATTTTATTTACAATGAAGCTCCATTTTTGAAATGATTAATGACATAGTTAAATGTTGTAATTGTTTGACCTTGATTATAGTGGATGATATTCATAAAGACGAACATGATGCAGAGGAAGAAGACAGGGTGGATAGTGATGATGAGAGACAAAAGAAGAAGAAAAGAAAGAAAAGGTAAAATCAATTTGACAAGCTTACCTTTTGTTGTGAATGCACGGTTACCTTTCTATTTTATGTTGCATGAATCTTAAGGGAAACGGAGAAGAACTATGTTCTTGATGAAGATGACTATGAGCTTCTTCAAGATAACAACATCACTGGATTTCGACGTCCAAAAGCCGTGAGTCTCTTGCTCTACATTTAGATGGTTCTTCAGCAATTATCTTTCATTTTCTTCTTCAATATTTGTCTTTCATTTTTTCATCAAAAAACGAACCTCTCCTCCTTATATTATATTTATATTTATATTAGTGCTGGGAAGGATGAAATTCAACATATTGCCCCTGAAGATGAGAAAAGAACGTCCCACGGATAAAGGCATATCTTGGCTGGTCAAGACACAATATATATCTCCTCTTAGCACCGACGCCACAAGACTGGTTGGTTTTAAGTATTTTTCTCATCACTACTCATGTCAAACGACGTGGCAGGTACGACCGTTTGACTTTTTGACTTTTGGTTGAGAAACTCCTTAAGGAGTATGTTCTCTTCTTCAAACGAACACAACTGTTCAGTCAAGAAGGTGATCTTTGATGCAATAGGAAAAGGATTTGACTTTTTTCTTGTAAGGTCAACTTCGTTCTTCATCTTTGCCACGTCAGCGGGGCCAGGTAAGCGTTTTTGGAGAAGTGAGCGGAGTCTTTGTGCTTCTGTTTCCAGCTGTGCAATCTTTTTGACACTTCCTAGGTATTGCTTATGTGCCACGTCAGATGTTCTTCGGTTAAATTCTCTCTCTTCGTTTCTGATCTCAAGTTCTTTCTCTAAAACTCGGATTTCATAACTTAAAGAATCATTTTCTCTCTGAGTTGACTCCAGTTGACCAACAACAGAAGTTAAATCATAATCTAATTGAACTCTAACTGAGTGTAGTTCGTTAATTAGCTTTTCCTTTGATGAAAGAGAGTAAATTAATTGATTGTTTTCCAATTCTAGTTTGGAAACTTTTTTATTTAATTCAGCTATCTTTTTTTCATGTTCATTTGATGTTTTCATTAAATCATCATGTATCTTTTTTTCCTGTTCTTCACGAGCAAAACGAAGCTGAAGCATACACTCATTTAATGCTTCTCTTTGTTGTGTAGCTTTCTCTAGTTCTTGTTTTAGTGCTAAAACTTCTGATCCAGCTTTCTCCCATCCTGTATATAGTTTAATCAATTATAATTAAACTCATGGAAATAAGATTATAAATAAAGTACAATTTACAAATTACAAGTCACCACCTTTAACAGCTGAAAGATTTTCATCTTTAAGCTTCAAATTTGTCCGTGGTTCCACTGTATTAGTTAAATTTGTCTGCAATTAAACATGGTTAGAATATGAAAATACTTTTGAAGGGCATGGGGTAAAAAGAGAATGAATGAGTAAGAAAAGTATGCTTTTATGTTACCTCATCTTCACTCCCTATGTTTACTCTGTCAACTGGAATCATTGTTTTCTCTGTAGATGTTTTCTTCCAAGGCCATGACTTATGGTCCATCCCTTTGGTCAAAAGTTCAGAAGTAACTTAAATCACATACAATCTGCAACAATCAAGAAAAAGATGCATAAATGAACTTATAATCAAGATTCTAGCACCGATGCCACGCCACAAGACTGGTCATTAAAAAATGAACCTCTCCTCCTTATAACATTTATATTTTCTATCAAAATTGTTTTCAATTTTTTTTTCCTTGCAGTCTTTTACTGAACAACAAGCAAAAGAACTACGGGAAAGACGTGGTAACACCTTAGTAATCATTATCGTGTATAATCATGATTAACATTTTGCCCATAATTTTGATTAAAATTTGAGATTAGTTTTATCAGATCGATATCAAATCCTTTTCCTTAACCTGAAAATCAAATAATATTAAAAAAAATAGAAAAATATGTTGTGTGTTGTTTGATTATTGAATAATTAGTTACCATCACAGTCAATACAGTTGAGCAAAATTTCACCAGCTCCCAATTGTTCAACAGCTTTGGCAAGCTCATATGCTCCAATTGGACGACCCTCTCTTCCACCATTCACCTGTTAATTTACATTTACATAATAAACAGAAAAATCATTTTTTTGGTAAAAGTAATGAGTTAATGCAGCAACAAACACTTACAGAAAGAATATTCACATTTACATACTATGCATTAATTGTTGTTCAACTTTTGTCTTTGTAGATATCTGAGGAAAGCACTGGTCCTCCACCAATAGATGAAATGAGTATAGAAGAGGAGAGTACTTGGATTCCTCATCAACTTCAAAACTAATATCTATGCTACATTGGAATACATCGTTCTTGAAGGATTTCAAGGGGATGCAGGTGAAGCATGGATAATTTGCAGGTGGACTATCTTATTATTAATATCATCTTTATTTTATTCTATCTTTTTAGTATCTGACAGTTTTTTGGTTCAAATTTACAATTATAACCCTCTTGTTTGGAAATTGAAAGGCAGATTGAGGTGTCAAAAGAAGATGGCTGTCTCCTTGAATCTGCTAATGGAAGTCCCATTTTTGTTTTAAGGAAATCTGAATTAGTACCTATAAATGGCATTGATTCTGGAAAGGTTAGGAATTTTTTTATAACCCTAGGGCTTGTTTCTTTATTTTTAACTTAATGTGTTAAGCACTTAATCTGGACAACTAAATATCCATTGCTATTTTTTTGACTTAATCTGGATAGACTGGCTTTATGGGTTAAGCCAAAAAGATATGGCTTAATGTGTTTAAGACACTAACTGTTAACCTAGTTGTCCTTTTTTTTCTCCTGACTCCTCCCGCGTTAAAATTGATGTTTGTCTTTGAGATGCCTAATTCTATCATGTGGTGCTGCTGTTGGTGTGGAAACTTAGTTTAATATCTTGTTTTACTTGTTATATTTCTTATTTGTTACAGATTAAAATTACTCCTAAACAAACTCAAACTGAACAAATAGATGATGGAATAGCAGAAGATGTAGAGGAGTCTAAGAGGACTAAAGAAGGTAATGCATGTATATATATATATATATATATATATATATATATATATATATATATATATATCATATGTATGTATCAGACGTATTAGCATTTGACTAATCAGATGGAAAGAATTTAAAATAAATGTATAGCTGACAACGCTTGCATTACATACTACTTCCTAAAATATAGTTTTTATATGAAATATTATGTTGAGTTTCTTATGTTTTCACATGAACCATGTGATATTTTAGATGCACCAGTGTTCAAGGGGGCAGTCAACTACAATTATAAACATCTGCAACTGGCAACAAATAACTTCAATGAAGAGAATAGTATTGGGCTCTGCAATGACAGATGTTGTCATTGATGCAATGATTGCAGAAGCAGCAAGGCGTGAAAAGTATGTTCTTTCTACTTCTTTTTACTCACTCCATTTTCAAGGTACACTTTGACTTTTAGAAGTCAAAGTAACGTATAATATACTCCAGAATTGCCATAAAAACATCATGTTTCAAAGAAGAAGATGGTAGATATGAAAATATATAATGTGCACAGGTGGTGATCCTTCAGGATACTACTCGTAACACATCATCCAGGTTGTTTGTCCCCTATCTTTTTACCCCTTATTTATAATATTCTCAGTTTTCTATCTAATTTCTGATATTTATATATTCATAAAATTTCCAGTGATATGCTTTCTGGGAATATGTAGGCAAACTTGTCTTCATGGTTGCCAAGGAGAGAGGTGGCTCCTCAGGTAAGCAGTCAAATTTGAGTGTTGTAGCAATGCTGAAATTTTAATCTCCTAATTTTATTTATTTATTATTTTTAAAATTATCTAGTCAGCAGAAGAAAATAGTAGGTTTCCTGCACGTGGAAGGACACTAGGTGCAACCCAAACAGGAACAGTCTCCAACAATGCTTTTCCTAACTCAACCCTACAAACAAGACTCTTGGAAAGTGGCAATAGACCTGTTTATCCTTCAACTGAGGAAGCAACTGCAAGAAATGATAGAAGGTATTATTAGTTATTACAATGTGTGACGTAAAAAATTGATATTGCTATTTATTTAATGTGTAAAGAATTGTAAGTACGTTGCTATTATGAGTAAAGAAATGGAAGGAAGTTGGTATTATGGGTAAATAAAAAAAGTAAGGCACATTAGGTTGGTATTTTAAAAGTTAGTTTGTATTTTAGGCAGGGAGGGATAAATACAGATGCCACAGCAGCAGTAAGTGTTGTATCGGATGAAGAGATCCAAAAGCTTGTGGCAATGGGTTTTGATAAGGTAAAAGTAAAAACAATTACCCTCCTTTTTGTTGTGTAAACAACACAGAAGGTTCTGGATATAAACATAACTATCTGGACACTTCAAATTTTTTAGAGAGTTGTACAAATGTTTCAATCATATCTTGCTATATTTTTTTTACAGGTTATATTTTCTGAACATGTTAATTATTGTTAGTGCTTGTGAGTTCCATGAGCAATACAGGAAGCTCATGATATATTTTGTGATGTGGATGAGCTGTTGAGGCAACACAAGTTTTTTGTAGATATACTAATGATGGAAGTAGCTAATAAAGGAAATGGAAAAAGCCTCATGAAATAGATTTTTTGTATGAAACACAGTAGATTAGATGAATGAAAATTTATATATTGTAAGAAATAGAATTGCATGACATTAAATTTTATGCAATGGATTGTATTTTTGTGTATGGTATTTTATTTCTATTATGAGACATTAAATGCAAATTTAATTTGAAAATTAGTAAATCAATAAATAATATTTTTTTTAAACATTTAAAATTATGATATGCAAAAATGTGTGTCATCTTCATTTATGACATGGCCTTTCTTGACAGGGGCTTTAATGATACGCAACGCGAGTCGTAAATGCGCGTCGTAAGGTTACGACACGCGAATGTGTGTCATCTTCCTTTATGACAAGGCCTTCCTTGATACGCATTGTGTGTCGTAAACGCGCGTCGTAATTGCGCGTCGTAAATGAGCGTCGTAAATGCACGTCATCTCTCTTTATGACAGGGCCTTCCTTGACGCGCATTTGCGCGTCGTCTGAGCCGTTTACGACGTGCAATGAGCGTCGTAAAAGGCTGTTTTTCTAGTAGTGCATGATATTGCGAGTAATCTCGGTCGCAATGAACTCGCACAATCTCTCGTCAATCGGTTATGTGCCCGAGCCAAAACCAGATTCAGAACCTCCTCCTCAAGTGATCACCACCATACTCAAAATGAAATACAAACATATAAATGGCCAGTAATATCTTGAGGGAACTCTCAATATGCCAGTCTCCTTAGAATCCCTATGTTCGTCCTTGTCTCTAGTACAAATCATGTGCTTCCAGTAGTACGGACCCAATACTACCTTCGACACCTATTTGTACCCTCCTCAAGTGCTGTTCTGATTCCGCTAAGTCACCTCACTACATCTATACACCAACTCTATGATAAACATCATACATAATATAATATAGCATTACCTAGGCGCTCCTAGGGATTCTCAATCTGGCCGTCTCTACTATATAAGGAATTTGAATCGACACCTTCGGTTGCATTATGCATGCAAGTTATACATAAAATGGGGTCACATAGTCTGTCAAATAATGATTCAACCTAAGTCCACAACTAAACAAGGAACATGAAATGAGTCTAAATCGATCATTCTAGTGTTATATGATCCTAGTCATATACAACTTTAAAAACATACACTTAGCAATTAACTAAGTTGATATCGATTCCTAGTAATACATGAAATCCAATCCCCTTAGTATATAAGGCATCACACAAATCAGACAATTCTATCATACGATTCCTGAGGGTATCCTTATTCCTATGCTATTATAAAATTCAGATATCAGATGCGCTAATCATAACACATAAGCATGGGTATTTTGGGAATTAATTACTTGATCTCGGCTGATTTCACGCATCGCACCCCTTTTTTATTTGTTGAAATTATTTTCGAAATTAAAATTTTCTTTTGAAAAGATTATCATTTCCTCAATTTCAGTTCTGTCACACCCGAAAGTATGCTCGAATCCCTCAAACCAAGTCTCTGATAACAACTTATAACGACCCAAAAACCATAAGTAAAAATTTCATTTTTCAGTTCATCAATCCAAACAACACATGTCTCAAAAATATCCAAAATACAACTTATCACAAATATCAAAGTAATAGAGATCATAAAATGCGGAAATCATGAATGGGAGGATGTTATGCCATCAAGTCGGGCTCTTCCTTTTTGTATTGGAAGTACCTGAAACCAGAAACATATTTGTAAGCATAACGCTTAGTTAGGTTCCCTAAAATACCACATACATAATACACATAAATAGAACAGCACGTGGCCGTGTTAGGTCTGTAACAACCCCTTGATCCGTATCAACAAAGCCCAAAACTCCTAATGGCCCAAGACCATTTTGCCCTTCCGTACCGTACCCATCTAATCCAAGCCCAAAACTCCTAATGGCCCAAGACCCAAAAACAACCCAACAGGTTTCTGGGAATACGCCCATGTTCCCACCTTACGCCTAGCGTACTGTGTGACCTTATAATGGGTGTTTACGGGGACTCAGCCCACTACGCTCAGCATACGCCAGAGTACGCCCTACATACTAACCTTAAACCTAACCCCTCTTTTGATAACTTAATGCCTTAAGATGTCTGAAAGGAAGAATACTAAATTCCAATGCATTTTTATGACCTAACACACCCTAAAACGTCTAAAAAGACAACTTAAAAGCTCTGGAGTATTCCATACTCACAAACATCAATTCTTGGGACCAAAAGAACACAAAACTAAGCTTAACAACATCTAGCAAGAAAAGCTCCAAGATATGAACTTTATACCTCCAGAAGATGCACCAAGATGATGAGATTCTAGATCCAACAAGACTGAGAGCAATACCACAAATCCCAGGGTCTTCCTTCACCACCAAGAACACTAAAAGTTACTCTAAAGCTTCAAAACTTCACACACAAGGATTAGGGTTCGAAATGGAGGCTAAGAGAGATGGAGATTGAAGGGTAAGAAGGGTTAGAGGTCATAAGGGTCTTTAAATAGGGTTCAAAACCTAAAAATTAGGGTTTGTCCCATGCTCGCGTGCACCCAACATGCACACACGTACGCCCAATGTACGTGAGAGATTCTACAATCACATGCAAAGTCCTATTCTTGGCATACTTGACTCGTACGCCCATCGTAGAGACCAACTTTGCAAACTTTTTAAGAAACAATGCTAAAATGGAAATTACCTGGAACATTGGTGTTATAGATTACCTACGAAAGTCATTATCCATAGATATTTGCCTACTATTTGCTTATGATAGTTTATGTGTTTTGTATTTTTGAGGGTCAAATTTTGCTTTTTCGCTTCAATTCAAAACATTATTATAATTTAATTATTTTCTTTTCACAAAGTTAATACATAATATAAATGTATGTATAACCGTATGCACCATCAGAACACATTATTCCTTCAAAGCTTTATTACTTTATCCCTTCAAGTATGTATATATATATATATATATATATATATATATATATATATATATATATATATATATATATATATATATATATATATATATATATATATATATATATATATATATATATATATATATATCATCATCACTTTTGGTGATAACATTGTATTTCTATCGTGAAAAGTCCCTTTTACTATCGTGAAAAGTCCCTTTTACACTATTTGGTAATAAACCTAGTCCCTACTCCCAAGGATCGTTTAACCACAGTTAATACGCATGTAAAAAGGCTAAAATACCTTCAACTATATTTGGTAATAAACTTCATCTTTCTCACTCTTCATGATAACTCCAATATGTATGTATTATCTTTAGTATATACATTCAGACACATATATGCACAGCCATATGTTTGTATTATATTTAATATATTATAATAATAACTAGTTTATAACCGTGGAACCACGGTTATAAAAATAATTAAAATTTTATAATAAAAAAATCAAAATTATTAATCAATTATTTTAAATAAATTACTAAGAGATATTTTTATTAGTTATGTGAAATTATAATTATTGATTCAAATAAATATATATAAATAATTTTTAATATATATTAGACTTTTTTTGTGAATTAATGAAAACAATAATATAAAATTTAAAATAGAGAATAAATACATTGAAAATAACATCACATTAATGAGGATGTCTAATTAATTCAAAATGGAGAACTAATAGATTGACAATTGGCAACACATTAATTAAGAGGTCTAATATAATGACACATGACAAAAAAACTATTCTTTTATTAGTATAGGGAGATGTAGCTAGTGGTAATAATAAGGGAAAATCAGGGTAAATAAAAACTCCACGTTGTTAGTTTTTTGAACTTAATTGTACACAATTGTTAGTATTAATGACCTAAATGTTATAAAAAATATATAAAGTTTTAACTGATTATAAGTCAAAAATATAAGAATTTTCCTTCTAAATAATAATAATAATAATAATAATAATAATAATAATAATAATAATTTCAAATGTAGGGTTTTTCAATGATAATGGAGTTTGGTGTCACTAGATTCGTTGGTTAAGATGGGGTGGTGGGGTACGGATGGAGGTGGTGGCACCCAAAATAATAATAATTATTATTATAATTATAATTATAAAAAAAGCAATGATATTATATTTAGAACAAAGAGTAAAATCGTTACCAAAAGTACAAATAAAAATTTTTTTGGGAGCAAAAGCGTAAAAAAGCTAAAGTCATGAACCAAAAATTGCAATTCAGAATTATGAGATTGTGGATAGTGTGGGAAACATCATATGCATGGCGTCGCTTTTAAAAACAATAAAAGGTAGGGTATTCACAGTACCTGTTTCCTCGACAGTAACAATATGTAGGTCTTACCACAAATAGAAATAGTTGATACATGGGTAGCTTCCCACCACATCGTGCTCCATTTATGGCCTTGTTTTTTACTTTGCCTCAAGGACATGTTAAACTTTTAGAAAAATAAAATCAATCATTACTTTAGTCTTTATATTAATTTATATGATTATTTCATTCAGAGATTCAATAATAAAATGTCTCTTACGTTAAATCGATCGTACAGTTTTGGAGACAAAACGAGATATTTCAATTGCTAAAAATAGAAAACCCATGCTGGTCCTGGTTATCATATTCCTTTTAATAGTTGTCCCACGCACGTCAGGTCATTGGCCACTAGGTTGAAAATGATGCTTGCTTTTTAGTTTTTAATCATTTGTTTTATTTTTAAAATTTCAAGTGTCTATAGATTTTATTTGTTTAATTAAAACCCTAATTTTAAATATATTTTTTTAATAAATAAGTTTTTCTTGTAACTTCCTTTGCAATAATCAAATACTTATCCTCATCTATTTAAAACATTCTATAAACCCCTCGGTATCTAATTTGTTGATTTGAATTAGAACATATATGATATTGGTACTATTTGTATCAGTACTTATAACTACTATATAAATGGTCTTTAGGAATTTAAAAAAAAAAAAAAAAAATACTATGTATAATTTTTGTCCAAGTTTATTTTTTTACACCATTGATCTTTAAGATATATATATATATATATATATATATATATATATATATATATATATATATATATATATATATATATAGGGTTAGGTTTATATGAGACGACCTAATTTTGTGAGACCGTGAGATTTGTTTTTTTATTTTTTTTCAATTTTTTTTAGTTAATTCAAGTTCCAAAAATAATATTTAAAAAAACAATTTTTGGATTTTTCCATTTATTTTGCATTTTAAAATTATTTTTTAAAATATGTACAGTGTAATAATCTATTAATATTTCACGTATTTTTCAAAAAAAATGGATTTTTTTTTTTACTTAATTCAAGTTCCGAAAATAATATTTAAAAAAAGAATTTTTAGATTTTTCCATTTATTTTGCATTTTAAAATTATTTTTTAGAATATGTCAAAGTAATATATTCTATTTGAATATTTCACATATTTTTCAAAAAAAAACGGAATTTTTTTTATTTTTTTTATTTTTTTTAGTTAATTCAAGTTCCGAAAATAATATTTAAATTTTTTTTTTTGGATTTTTCCATTTATTTTGCATTATAAAATTATTTTTAGATTTGGTCTCACGGTTTCACAAAATTAAAATGGTCTCAAATGACTCTCTCTCTCTCTCTCTCTCTCTCTCTTTATATATATATATATATATATATATATATATATATATATATATATATATATATATATATATATATTCTTTTCGAATAACATCATTAAGAGAATAATGTTAAAAACATATGAAATGGCTAATTTACACTTGGTTCCTATTATTATTATTATTATTATTATTATTAATTTAAATTCCCAAATCCCATCCCATATTCCTCTTGATGAAACCAACCTCCATTTCCACCGTTAAAGTTATATTTGGCGTATTAGTTGAAAAAATATGTCAGCAGAAAGCTAGCTGTTAAATAAAAAACTAGTTGATATCTGAAAATTTAGCTGATAAAAAATAAGGTTTGGTAAAACTACCTGAAATATATAAAATTACATAAAAGGACATGTAAGAGTATATGTTTCTATAATTAATAAGAGATGTATTTGGAAAATTTTAAAAAAACTCCTAAAATGGTAGTCTAAGTAACTTTTCAAAAAGCTAGCTTATAAGCTACTTTTTAGCTTACCAAACACGACAACATAAAAAAGCTCGAAAAATAAAGTAACTTATCAGCTATCTGTGGCGCGTCAAACACAGCCTAAATCTTTTAAGAAGGATATGACTACGTATTCTTTGATTATTTGTAAGCTCAATCTCATTCTACTTGTAATGCTCAAAAACCTTTCGAAGAACAAATTCACAAACGTTTACAACGTTAATATGACTTTCCTCTGATACTGTGACAAAGTTGTCAGGGTTCCATTATATATCGTTTGGGAACACCTTAAGCTAACACGATAAATAGAAATTTATTTTATGTCAAGACTTGTTAAATGATGATCTATTAGAGGTTGACGAGCTTTAAACATTTTATATCCCTTTAATAAGCTAACTAATTCGGTTCTACCGATATACGATGCTCTTGCTGATGGAATTTTGTTTAGAATTCCAGACGATTTTCATGACATAATAAATGTTCAAAATTTTCAAAAATATTACAAAAAATACTATAAGGGGGTGTTTGGATATGAAAAAAAAATGCTTATTGCTTATTCCCACAATAAGCTAACTTTGAGTGTTTGGATAAAATCCAACTTATTAAGCTAAATAAGCTAATTTTAATAAGCATCTCTCCTCATGCTTATTGTTTATTGCTTATTCTCACCACAAATAAGCTATTAATTAGTATTTAATCAGAAATTAATTTAGAATTAATTTTGGGATTAAAGCAACTGTCTGAAAGTGCAGGGGCTATTTTGTAATTATTCAATATTTGAGGCTTTGGGCCATTGGATCACCTTTATTAAGGCTTGAACGAAAATCCTAGAAGAATCTAGGAGTTTTCGTCCAAGGGCTTAAGGAAAGGAGTCCATGGACTTGCTTAGGCCCTAAGCTAAGGGATTAGGGTTTACACCTTGAAACCCTAGTTAGCCTTAAGTATAAATAGCACCCTAAGGCACTAAGATTTCATCCAAGCTTTGGGAAACCCTAAAAGGGACGAATTCTAGGGCAAGATACCCTTCTCTCCTCTCTCCCATATTCATCCTTTCACTTAGTGTGTTTGTGAGCCATTAGAGGTACTACACTTGTGGTACTTGCTTTCAAGAGCTAAGGAAATTCAAGGAACTAGTTGTTATTATTATATAACAACAAAAGGTATGTATTCTATTCTTCTATGTGATTTTCGAAAACAATACTAGCATGCTAGGTTTCTTTTTGTGTTCATAAAGCTGTATAACTAATAGTGAAAACATACATCCAACTCTAGGGTTGCATGCACACATAAGAATGTTTGTATAAAACCTATCAGTGGTATCAAAGCCATTGGTTTTTGTTTTCAATTAGCTTTATTCAAATGTATGAACTTGACTTATTAGGGTTTATGGCTAATAAACCCTGGAGGCTTGATTTTCGAAATTAGGGTTTCTAAACCCTAGATTTCGAAATTTTTGGTAAGATTTCCAAAACCTTTTTCTTTGGCCCCAAGATTTCGATTTTAGGGTTGTCTAACCTTAGACTTTCGTGTAATTATCTTTTAAATGTTTAAATTTGGTAATTAAAGATTTTGAATTATCCCATCCCATAATTTCGAATTCTTGGGGATTTAAGGGATTAGGTTAAATTAATTGTTTAATTTAAAAGATATCCTTACCAAAATAAAAGATAATAGTCAAATTAATTAGATAATCATTTCCTTATGTGATAAACTTGATTTATTTGAATTATTTGATGGATTATCTTGCAACAAAATTGAATTAGGTCATATTTAGATAATTACTAATTAATTGGTTAATTATGATTATTTGTAATTTGAACTAGAATGTTCTTGCTTATGTTTTGAAAAGTTTCAAAACTTGCCCTCAAGTTTTGGAATTTAAATTGTTTGATTGTAAGGTTTAATTTTGAAAGTTTAAATTCTAAAACCCGTAGTTTTGAAAAGTTCAAATTACACCCTTATGGTTTTGTTAAGTTAATTAAAAGTATAATTAAAAGAGAGTTAGTAAACCCATAATCATATGGTTTATATTTAATCAAGTTAAAAGTGTAATTTATTAAATTAAACCACCTAGTATTTTAAAAGTGTAAAATACACCTTATACTATATATAACATTATAAGGCTAATATCATATATGTATAACTTAAACTGCTAGTCTTACCATTAGTATGTCTCATTCACGAAGCCGATCTATAAGGGGGTATAAGGTTATGACCTATAAAATGGTCGTTTAATGGGTGTCCACTCTCACCCACCGCTTCCTGGATTGGTGGAGGGTCGTTAGCCGAACGGGTAGGATAGGGCAAACCCTTTCCATTAAAAGTATAATGAAGTATAAAGTAACTAAATGTTTTACAAAATTACCAATCTAAGTTACTTTAGGCAAAAGTGAATTGATGTAATTCCATGAAATTGCACTTTGTGCCTTTGCGAAGACGTTAGTGGAGCGTGTGTGGTTAACCTGCACACTAAATGGTTCTAAGCAAAGGTAGCAAAGGGCGACTCAATGTTTGTCATAGTTCGGTGGAGCGTGTGTGGTTAACCGGGACATCGAATAGGTGACTGTAACATTAGGGGCACCATGTAAGTTTGCATGGTTATTCACACCCTGTTTTGTGATCCTCGGCATCCCAGTCACAAATCGAGGGGCATATCGAGATTTAAACATGTCATTGAAAAGTTCAATGAATCTCAAAAGATCTAGGAGTTTTCAATACATTTAAAACTTAGATTTCCTTTTCGTTTTTTATGGTGGATCCTAGCCTCGATGTTTCATTTGGGTGTTACATCAAGGATTCTAATCAACTTAACTTGAATTTTCTCCCGTTTTGTAGATGTCTACTTATGACAATCATGGTCTTCCCAAATCCCATGGAAGAAGCTTTCCAAACGAAGATGATATTCCACGATATGATCGAGGAAAAAGAGATCATGCTTCACTACCTCCACCTTCTCCAATTATTCTCCCTAACCCACAAGTTCGAAGGCTTGAAAAGTTCAAGCTCACTCAAGCCCTTTTGGCAAGTAAACATGGGAAACCTGTGTGTGTATACGTCTTAGAGATGAAGTCACACATTGATAGGTTAAGGATGTTGGGTGTCGAGATTTCAGGTAAGTTGGCTGTTGACTGGGTTCTTCAGTCGCTTCCTGAATTATATAGTGAGTTCGTTAGAGAGTACTATATTATGGATCATGACGTGACCCTCATTGATTTGACCTATTTGCTTATAGCTGCTGAATCAACAATGATTCGGCGAGATGGTCGAGCAAATTTGTCTGGTGAATCAAACTCCCAAACTTCAATGGACATTGAAAATGGCGACATTGGAGATCCAGAAAAGGTAAATTCTGAGATAGTTCCTTGTGCCATTCCAAAAGTGCCCATTTGCTTTTATTGCCAAGAGAAAGGGCATTGGAGATGAAGCAGCCCTATTTACCTGAGAGATCTAAGAGATGGGAGAGTCAAGACGTATGGCTCTACTTCAGGTAAAATTCATTAACTAACTCTTTTGAGTTCCTATTCTAGATTCTTAATACATGATGTGATAAGATTACATTTTGATGTTTTGTAGGATCGAAGAAAAGAGAGGAAGCTTATAGGAAGAAGTGAGCTGAATCTAATCGTGAATTTCGATCGCAATGATTGAAGATTGGATTCTTGAGCTACTACTTGGAGTTAGGATAGATTGCTAGGAAATATGTATTAACATAGTTTTTCAATTGAATTACATTGTAAGGACAAATTTTTCCGCAATAAAATAAATTTTGATTTTATATTATTTATTTATCCTTGCAATGGCGTGTATGAAAAATTGATGTTTGAAGGTTTCTATTATTAGCAATAATTGATTTGATTCTTAATTATGTTATTTGTGGAAATGTCAAGAATTTACCAAATAGGGAGAGTTTCTCATTGCCCAAGTTTCAATTGGACAGAAACTTGAAATCATACAACTTGATTGCGTGATGAATGAGAAATTTCATATTTTGGAAATTAGACTAATTCGTTAACAAAGTGTCAAGTGAAGGACTAGGAGATCGAGTACACAAGGTTATGTGTTGATTAAGTCCACCACAAAAGTAACAAAGATATTCGTCATGATTTACTAGGGTTTAGTAAATATGATTATACTTATAAGATTAAGTGTGATTCTGAGTTGATTGAAAGAGTTTCAATAAATAGCAGTACAAATAAAGAAGAATCAAGTAGGCAGAAAGATAAAAGCTTCTCTGTTCTAAGAAAAAGGGAGAGTATCTTTTATTGTGTTTTATGATAAGTCTTAATGATTAAGAACCATATATCAATTGATCCTCTAAGTGAGTCTTAGTGCATTTGTATGTCTAAGAAGAGGAATCGAGAATTGTGGAAATGGTTAAAATCAAGAAGTCAATCATACTTCGTCCCAATATCAAGTCTTAGAGTTATACTCCTAGATTGTGAATTGAGTCACAAGTCTTAAGAAGGTTTATAACACTCAACAAATGTGGAGTTTGGAAAAGTTTTCTTATTCTTGCACATTTGAAATTGGTAAGTTGTGCTGTCTTGGATAAGACAAAGACCAACTAGGACCAATTATGTGAAATGTTTTGTCTTGATAAGAACTACACTAACTCTTGAATATTTGCTTTGTTTAGGAAAGTTTCCTAACAAGAGAATCATGTATGTCAAGAGGTCAGTGGGAGTTTTAATAATCTTGAAAAATGTTTCAAGAACTAATCAAGAATAAACCTTATCGATCATCACTAGCACACGACTTGAGGTTTACAACCTATTGTGTTGACATTATCTTGTTTATGTGCCATTCCAATTGAGTTAATTATGTATGTGAGTTCTATGTGTTCTCATTTGAATGCATAAAGACAAAGCACCTTGATCGATGGAAAGTACATTGATATGTAAGGATAAGTTGCTAAACTACTTGGAAGACATGGTGGGCACTCGTGTTACCATAAGGCAAGAAATCAAGATTAAGAAAGTTCAGTCCATATGAGTTTGGATTTGTCGCAAACTTGGTTTTGGAAAATTCACATGGATAGGAACATATACACCATAAAATCTAAGTGTCATAAGATTCCATCCTTCATGAAAATGACTGTGAGGAAATGCTTTCACTAAGAGAGATTTTAAGGAGATAGCAATTGTGAAAATTGTATTCTCGAACTCGATTATGGTTACGACATCACTTTCCACAGTTCGAATTGTGAGATTTGGCAATTGGTCTGAACATCTGGGACTTAGTAACATAAGTTCTGATTTTCTTTAGACACACATGTGAGCTTTCTAAGAAAAAGGTGTATGAGTTTAAGAATCTTGGATAAAGGCTTATCAAAGCATTAGGTATTAGAAATATGAACTTAAGAAATTCAATAGATATTGTTTTCTGGAAGTTCAACTGTTTTCTGAATACATGTCAAAGCTAGTGGGAGCATAAGTGTTATGCTTATATGATAATAATCATCATGATAGTGGGAGCATACGTGTTATGCTTGTATGATTATTATGGAAAGTATTGCAAGTTAGCAATATTAATTATAGAAAACAAGAGTTATACTTTGCAAAGTCGTAAGGGTTGAACAGTTGTTTTGCTATAATTAAGGGAGAGAATATTGTACTTCGTTTCGAAATCTAAAAGCTTAGATCGAGAAATTTTAATAAATTTAGTCAAAGGATACATAGTGTGTTCTTAAATTTCGATTATGATTACGACATCCTTCTTCATAGTTCGAATTGTAAGAACGTGACACATAAAATATTATGGCAGAAGATTGATAGAGTATCGTATCTTTATGTAAGACATTATGCATCGTGTCCCATACGCTTCGGGTATAGGATTGATTGCAAATGCTATAATATTTGACCATTCTAAAATTTTCCAAATGTCTAGCGCATTAAGAGGGAAAAAGGACTAGAATCAGTTTTGACTAAAATAATTAAACAACTATCAAAGGACGATCCAAAGTTCGCTGAAGATTGGTTGTTTGTGAGTAGTTGGAAGTATGGTATTGGATGGACCATATCGACATTATTATGAATAAATAAGATTCTGTTAAGAATGAGTTGTCATAAGGCAAATAGGGAAATGTTTCCATATTGGGAGCTGGATATTGAGAATCTATGTCTAGAATAGAAACTTTTATTCAAGAAGGATGTTCAAAGGAATGTACTTTGAGTGAGAGACATCATATCTATAGAATTGTTTTTGATAGAGATTGGCCAAGTCTTGATGATTTTGAGCTATGACTTTACGAAAGGATCATTGCATAAAATGTTAGAATCTAGCATATTCTATAAGTGACAAGAATTTGATATTCTTATACTTATGATAAGGATTGGGAGTTGTGAAATGAGTATGATTGGAAATGTGTTCATTTGATATATTTCACAAAGTAAGGACCATAAGTAAACATTGTGTGCATGCTAAGAGCATGAGAAAATTGTAGTAATAATTCAAGTAATAAGTTAATTAACCGAAACAACAAATAATGAGTAATCGACATGGTGATAAATAAAAGGTGTTTTATTTATACTCAAAGGTTTGGGACCATATAGGATTAGTATTATTCTTGTGTTTCACTTTGCATGTTTTGACTTCCTGAATAATTAATTATTTCAGAATAATCAAATTATTCAAATGGGCCACAGTCGTTCATATGTTGGAAGTAGGTATGAATGAAGACTGTCATGAATTGGTTTGTAGATTCTCTAAAGTGTATTAGACATAGCAAAGGTTTGCTGCAACGTTCGTGAGTGCTTATGAATATGATTTTGAGCATTAGATTAAACCCACGCTCACAAGAATCACTTCATAGATTTTATCACGAGTGATTGTGAGTCGATAATATTGTATATTCTTAAAACCTAGACGTGTGAGTTGTTATTTGTTGGTCGGTTGAACATTGATGATAAGTAAACGCACCAGTAACTTGGTGTTATAAAACTTATTGTTGTGTGTGATTCGATGATTGAATACAAGCAAGCATTGAATCGAAGTTTATCCGTTCCTTTTTCCCAAAGTGGGATAAAAGTGATATATGTTGGCCCCTCGATGATTTAGTGATGACACCCTAAGCGCTTGGCCAAGTCGGGACTAATTTGATGTGTTCAATTGTAATCTGTTGTCAGTCGTCACAAATCGGAAATCGGGAAACAACACATAGACTGAGAGAATGATTTCAATCCATGTCTCATGTCTATATGATATCTAGAATGGAGGAATATATGATCCCTTATCTAAAGGACACGCTTCTGATACGATCAGAGTTGACAGCGGCTTTTGAAAGCTACGATTGTTGATCAGGTTCTGAAGTCATACGCAGAATAGTTATTAGACTTATCCAAGTGGGAGACTGTTGGATTAGTGTCTAAGTCCATAACTATTTTGGTATGTACTTGACCCGATTGTGAGCATGGTCCTTTTGGGTTGCCTTCACACTGGTGACTAGACATGATGATTGTTAAGGAGAGAGGCTGGTTTACTGTTAAGAATAATAAATTAGGGTATAAATATGATTTCTTAATATATTAATTTGGAATCATATTATTAATTAGTATTTAATCAGAAATTAATTTAGAATTAATTTTGGGATTAAAGGAACTGTCTGAAAATGCAGGGGCTATTTTTGTAATTATTCAATAGTTGAGGCTTTGGGCCATTGGATCACCTTTATTAAGGCTTGAACGAAAATCCTAGAAGGATCTAGGAGTTTTCGTCCAAGGGCTTAAGGAAAGGAGTCCATGGACTTGCTTAGGCCCTAAGCTAAGGGATTAGGGTTTACACCTTGAAACCCTAGTTAGCTTTAAGTATAAATAGCACCCTAAGGCACTAAGATTTTGTCCAAGCTTTGGGAAACCCTGAAAGGGACGAATTCTAGGGCAAGATACCCTTCTCTCCTCTCTCCCATATTCATCCTTTCAGTTAGTGTGTTTGTGAGCCATTAGAGGTACTACACTTGTGGTACTTGCTTTCAAGAGCTAAGGAAATTCAAGGAACTAGTTGTTATTACTATATAACAACAAAATGTATGTATTCTATTCTTTTATGTGATTTTCGAAAATAGTACTAGCATGCTAGGTTTCTTTTTGTGTTCATAAAGTTGTATAACTAATAGTGAAAACATAGATCCAACTCTCGGGTTGCATGCACACATAAGAATGTTTGTATAAAACCCATCACATATCACCACCACCACCAACCACTACACCTACCACCACCGACCTACCACCATGCACCACCACTCATTACTATCGACCACTACCACTCATCACCACTACCCACCTCCACCACCACCCACCTCCACCATAACCTGCTACCACCACTCCTACCCATCACCCACAAAAACCATCACCCGCCACCACCATTACCACCTACTTCCACCACCCATCACCACCTTCCTAACCAACCTCAATCACCCGTCACCACCAACCACCACCTACCACCATCACCACCTATCACCACCCACCACGACCACCCATCACCACCATTCGTCACCACCACCTCCACCCACCAAAACTAGCACCTGCCACCACCATCACCACCCACCACTTATCACTACCACCCACCACGACCCTCTACCACCACCTACCCCCATCACGCCCACCCACCTCCACCACCCACCCACTACCTACCATTATGACCACCACCTGCCATTCCACCAACCACCACCCATCACCATCACCATCACCCGCCTCCACCACCCCACCACCCCACCACCATCACCCATCACCAACGACCACCACCACCTATCACCACCACCCATCACCACCCCCACCCATCACCCACCAAAAAAACATACACCATCACCACCCTTACTACCATCCGCCACCCACTCACCCAACACCACCACCTGTCACCTTCACCCGTCTCCACCGCCACCTGCCACCCACTATAATCACCACCCTACATGTCACCCCCCACCACCCTTCACCGCCACCACCACTACCTACCACCTACCACCACCAAACAACACTACACACCACCACCACCCATCACCACCACCAGTGATTATGTGTATATAATCACATGTGATTATTTGTATTTAATCACATATGATTTATCTGGACAATATTCTTTTTTGTCCATATAAATCATGTGATTAAATACATTTTAGATATATTTAATCAAATGAGATTAGATATATTTAATCACATATGTCATTATTGCGTTCTCGATTCAATAATTATTTTTTGTCAACTTTAATCATATGTGATTGGATACGTATAATCACATGTGATTATATGTATCTAATCACATATGATTAACATGAACAATATTCATTTTTTATTTTTCGTTTCAATAATTTTTCTCATATATATAATCACTTGTGATTATAATTATTTAATCACTTATGATTAATGTGGACATTAATTTGTTTTATTTTTCTTGATTCAATAGTTGTTCTCGTGTATATAATTACATATGATTATATTTATTTCATCACATGTGATTTATTGAATCAAGAACGTGAAAACAAATCTTTTTCACATAAATCGTATGTGATTAAATACATGAGATCAACTATTGAATTAAAAACACAAAAATGAATATTGTCCATAAAAATCATATGTGATTAAATACATACAATCACATGTGATTATATGTACCTAATTACATATGATTTATGTGGACAAGATTCATTATTTCTTTCTCAGTTCAATAATTGTACTCATGTACTTAATCATATGTGATTATATGTATCAAATCACATATGATTTATATTGATAATATTCGTTTTCTCATTTTTTATTCAATATTTTTTTTCTTATGTATTTAATCATATGTGATTGTATGAATTTAATCACATATGATTAATGTGAAAAAATACAAACTATTGAATCAACAACACGAAAATGAATATTGTGTATAGAAATCATATGTGACTAAATGTACAAGAACTATTGAATGAGAATGCGAAGATGAATATTGTCCATATAAATCATATCTTATTAGATACATATAATCTCATGTAATTAAATACACAAGAACAAAAACTGAATCAAGAACGCGAAAATGAATATTTTCCACATAAATTCTATGTGATTAGATACATATAATCACATGTGATTATATGTGTTTAATCACATATGATATATTTGGACAATATTTATCTTTGTGTTCCCAATTCAATAGTTGTTCTCATGTATATAATATTATGTGATTATACGTATCTAATCACATATGATTTATATAGACATCATTATTTTGTGTCCATATAAAGCATATGTGATTGGATACATATAATCACATATGATTATATGTATTTTATCACATATGATTACAGTTGACAAAGAACAATTACTGAATCGAGAATGTGACAATGAATCTTATCCACATAAATCATATATGATTGGATACATATAATCACATGTGATTATATGTATTTAATCAGATATGATTTATGTAGACAATATTTATTTTTGCGGTTTCGATTTAATAATTAATTTTGTGTATTTAATCACATGTGATTATATGTAGATAATCACATATGATTTGAAGTGGACAAGATTCATTTTTGCCTTCTTGATTCAATAGTTATGCTCATGTACTTAATCACATACAATTATACATATAATCACATGTGATAAAATACATGTGAACAACCATTTAATCGACAAAGCGAAAATGAATTGTGTCCATATAAATCATATGTGATTAGATTCATATAATCACACATAATTAAATTTATTTAATTACATATGATTAATGTGGAAAAAGAAAAACTATTATATCGAAAACACAAAAATAATTCTTGTGTACATAAATCATAATCTGTGACTAAATATAAAAGAACAACTATTTAACAATATTCTGAAACGAATATTGTCCATATAAATAATATCTGGTTAGATACATATAATCTCATGTAATTAAATACACAAGAACAACAACTGAATCGAGAACGCGAAAATAAATATTTTCCATATAAATTCTATGTGATTAGATATATATAATCACATGTGATTATATGTATTTAATCACATACGATATATGTGTACAATATTTATCTTTGTGTTCTCGATTCAATAGTTATTCTCATGTATATAATCATATGTGATAATATGTATCAAATCACATATGATTTATATTGACATCATTTTTTGTCCATATAAATAAGATGTGATTAGATACATATAATCACATGTGATTAGATGTATTTAATCACATATGATTAAAGTTGACAAATAACAATTACTAAATCGATGATTTGATAATGAATATTATCCACATAAATCATATGTGATTAGATACATACTTTTCTTTGTTTACTATATCGGATTAGGGTATCCGTGAACAATAACATAAAAAAAAAAGTAATGCCTATATAATAGAAGAGTTAGTGTAACTCACCTCCTTGAACTTGAAAATTAGCTAGATTGAGCTATATGGATCGTTTCCTTTCCAAGAACCTACACAAGAATTATAACATTGTTTAGCTTGTGCTTTGTTGTATTACTCTTATAAAACTTTTGTACATATTTCCTTATTTTCTCTTTGATCGTAGGGCTCTGTTTGGGATCTGTTTTCCTACCTTTCAACCCATTCTTAAATTTCAATAAATAATATTGGTAAAGTAACCCATTTTATCAATTCATAAATATAAATATCTCGTTCTAACGATTTCTGGTTGATTTTATATTAAATTTACAAGTTAGTAACTTTAAGATGTCACTTTCTGGACCACTCAACACTCTTGGAATAAACTGTACCAATCTAGTAGGAATTACATTAGTTCCTTTATATGTGTATGAAATCCTACAGTGACCATCAACTCTCTAATAGACTCCAATTCAGTCCCTAGAGCTTACAATTTATATCAGAAGTGCTTGCAAATTTAATACCCTTATCTACACCTTTATATGATCTTGACAACATTTTTCGACATGAATAATCAATGAAATTAGGACACCTTTTACACCTAAGTTTTTTCCAATTTCTTACTGAAAAAAGCTAAATTTGCAACTTGGTTGCTTAACTTAATTCCATATCAAGACAAAATATAAATCAAGACCAACAGGAAGTATTTAAGAATTAAGCTATCATATTTCCCTTGCAATTCCCCTGTATGTTGAAAACCTAATGGAACAAAGTATTCAAAACAAAAAGGCAACATTTAAAGAAATGTGATGCAATAATTACCTTGTTCCATGACCATAAGAGAACGGAACCAGGGGATGAGGAATAATCACGGAGCTGAGAAGAAGCAAGGAAACGTCCGACGACAGATACAAGGCCGAGAAGAGGAGAGGCGCATGAACGGTAGCGGAGATGTTCTGCACCGGAACAAACGTCCCAGCAGCCAATTCCGGCTTCAATGGATGAAGAAGCGATGACTACTTCGTCTTCCATTTATAGAGAATTTAAGGGCTAGATAAAGGTTCGGTTGTAGAGAGTAGAGACGGTCGCGAATGCAGAGGAGATGGAAGCGGCAAGAAAATCAACGATGGGTTTAGGAACTGCACTAGGAGGGTTTGAACTCATAAGAACAAAGTTACTGAAATAGCCCTAAAAGCAATTAGAAAAAGAAAAGCGTGTGTTTTTTGAACTTGTAGGCTAAAAAATGTTCTCAATCTCAAAAATGCTCTCATTTGAACATAACTCTCTCTCTCTCTCTCTCTCTCTCTCTCTATATATATATATATATATATATATATATATATATATATATATATATATATAATGACTGTTTTAAATCCCCTGATTTACTGGCAGATGAGATGTGAACAAATAAGATGTCAAAATATGGTCAATATCATATTGTCCACAAATAATGCCAATATGGGAAAATTAATGACTGTTTTAAATAATAAATAAAGCGTATAGTGATCCCATATACATAAAATAAAATATTTTGCTCGACAAGCCGCAATAATGCTTGGCATTTGAAATTTATCGTTAGCTAACACAAAATATCTTTGCCAATAATTTGTAATTAATATAAGTTGAAATTACACGAATGGTCCTTATGGTTTGTGATAATTTACACGTTTGGTTCTTAACTTATTTTTTTGATTCGAAAATTTTCTACTGTTTGTTTTTATTGTGTTTGGTCCTAATTTTACCTAGAAATACTATTTTTTGCTTGATTTTTTAATTTATTTAAATAAGGTGGGATAGATAAAGTAGGAAAAGTGGATTAGGGTTGTGTTTATTTAAATAAACACAACCCTAACCCACTTATCTTACTTTCTCTATCCCACCTTATTTAAATAAATTAAAAAATCAAGGGTAAAATAGTTTTTTTAGGTACGACATGGACGAAGCACGTAACAAAAACAAATAGTAGAGACCTTCCAAGTTAAAAGATATGTTAGGGACCAAACGTACAAATTATCCAAAACCATAGGGACCATTCGTGTAATTTACTATATATATATATATATATATATATATATATATATATATATATATATATATATATATAAGGTTAAGTTCATTTGAGACCACTTATATTTTGTGAGACCGTGAGACGCATTTGTTTACTTTTTTTTAAATTTTTTTTTAATTTTTTTTAGTTAATTCATGTTCCGAAAATAATATTTAAAAAAAGAATTTTTTGATTTTTCCATTTATTTTGCATTTTAAAATTATTTTTAGAATATGTACAGTGTAATATTCTATTTAGAATATTTCACGTATTTTTCAAAAAAAATAGAATTTTTTTTATTTTTTTTTAAATTTTTTTAGTTAATTCAAGTTCCGAAAATAATATTTAAAAAAAGGATTTTTAGATTTTTCCATTTATTTTGCATTTTAAAATTATTTTTTAGAATATGTCAGTGAAATATTCTATTTAGAATATTTCACGTATTTTTCAAAAAAAAAACGGATTTTTTTTTATTTTTTTATATTTTTTTTATATTTTTTTTAGTTAATTCAAGTTCCGAAAATAACATTTAAAAAAAGATTTTTTGAATTTTTCCATTTATTTTGCATTTTAAAATTATTTTTAGATTTGGTCTCACGGTCTCACAAAATTAGAATGGTCTCAAATGAACCTGAACCTATATATATATATATATATATATATATATATATATATATATATATATATATATATATATATATATATATATATATATATATATATATATATATATATATATATATATATATATATATATATATATATATATATATATATATATATATATATCCTTTTGTTTATTTATCAAGGCCGAACATATTTATATAAAAGATGATAAAAATTATAGTTGCTTTGCTATTCATCTTAAACTTATACACATATATTAATCCAAATTTCAGATACTTACGTGTATTCATTTTTTTCCCATTATATAAAGCCCATATAGTCCAGCCCATTTATTTATTTTGATATTACCATTATCTTGTTAAAAAAAACCTTAGGACATCAGCCGTCGTCAGCAACATCTAATTTTAGGAATCTTCACTCAGCCATGGAAAATAGAAGAGAAATAGATGAAAAGTACTCGAGGTAAAAAAGTTACCAATCTCTATTAAGGTAAGAGGGAGTGATCTCAAATTTGTTATTATCCATGTAGACGTCACATCAAATTTACAAAACTACATAAAAATTTAATATTTACAATTTTTTTAAAACTGTTGAGATTTTATTCGAAACCGACTAGCAAGAAACTAGCCAAACAAAAACATCATGGAACAACAAACAAGGGGTTTTGGAGCTAACTCACCTAGTTAATATGTTTTGGACCAAACATTACACCATAAGAATGTTTGAGTGACAAAATTGTCAAAAAAAACTGTCCCATTTTTGGCTTCTGAGTTGCAGAAAGTAAGACATTTCAAAATTTCCAAATGTGCAACCAAGCTGAAAAAATAAACCTTCTACCCACGTTTTGGCTTTTCCAAAAAGACGAAAAGGCGTGAACCAAGAGCACCAATCAAAGAAAGAGAGCAAAGTATTAACATCAAGGCCCTATCAACGAAAAATATGCTCCCGTAACTCTCAGGCAAGCCGACAAGAAACAACCACCTAATAGAATGACATGAAGCTGGTAACATGTTGTCATCCAAGAAAGTACGAGCATACGATATAGAAAACAACCTGTCACCTGTAAGAGACCAAACACATCTGTTTGTAAAGGAAGACAAGGAACATGAAGCAATTAAAGCCAAGAAATCTTGCCATTGGGAGTTTTCGGCCCCTCCCCTAGGCAACCTGCAGAAAGAAACCTACATAGAAGAATGTTGCAACTTCTCTTTAACTCGAGACTTATTCAACTCCAAACTCTAAATTCAAGGGAATTGAGACTTTAAAGAAGAATCACCAATCCACACATCCTCCCAAAATAAAGTAAGAGCACCATCACCAACATTCCTTTTGCAAAAATGAAATAAATATAAGCCTTTATCAAACAGCGGAGAAGTCACTTTCAGGATATCAATCCAAATAAAAGAACTACCGGTAGGCAAAGAATACCCGATCAAAGCTTTTTCTTCATGAATCGCCTTAGCAACTTTCACCCAAAGGGCAACTTGGCTTGAAAGAAACCTCCAAGCCCACTTGAATAAAAGCACACAATTTAGGGCAAAAAAATGCACGCCCCTAATCCACCATTATTTTGATGCGTTAAAACCTTCTTCCAAATGATCCAAGTGATTATTTTCTTCTCATCCATCTCCGCGACAAGAAAAAATTTGTTGCGCAAAGCTTCAAGACCCTGCAATACCCTTACTAAGAACATTAGAAAACTCATGATTAACCAACCCACGAGCCTCCATCGGTTTAGCAAACCGATTTTTAAAATGATCCAAAAACTCAGCTTTCACAAGAGGCGGGTCATCCACTCACTCTCCCTCATGAAGGATACCATGGATCACCAGTTAGGTGTTTTTGTTAAGAATCCCATGAAAATATTTTGAATTTTCATCTCCTTCAATTTCCCAATGACTCTAAGCTTTTTGAGCAACATCCGCAGCCTCAATCTGACCAGTTTTCACACTCTCTTTGACAAGAGTCACACGAGTCACAATATCTGCCGGCTCAGCAAAACCTTGATCAATTTCAGAAAGCTTCTTGAGAATATTAGATTTGAGAGCAGCTCGGGAATCTTTAATTTTAGAATTCCACATCCTAATATTCTTTTTTAAGGCTTGCAATATTTTTCAAAGCAACTATCACATTTAAATGAACGACACCATCATTTTTCCATGAGTCTTCCACAACGTGATCAAAGCCATCCATAGAAAACCATGAATGGAACACTCTAATAGGCGTAGTACCATACTCCACAACCGATTCTTTTAAAAGAATAGGATGATGGTCCGATAAATGAAGATCAAGAATCACACCAGAAATCTTCGAAAAAACGTCTCCAAAAAATCTTCAGAAAAAAGAAATCCGGCCAATTTATTCGTTTTACCTGCAATTATGTTTGGCCAAGTAAAATAGAAGCCATTAAGGGGGACATCAAACAAGGAAGCATTAGTTATGAAATTATTGAAAACTGCCACATCCAAGGCATTAAATACCGACCCATACCTCTCATTTTCACACCGAAATTCATTAAAATCACCCATAACAATAGTCTCCCCGTCCCACTTGTTAATCACCCTAGAAAGATGATCCTAAATAATTCTTTCTTCCACACTCGTCTGGGGAGCATAAACAAACATCAACAATAATTATGTGTTCGTAGGAAGCCAAATCCCCTCAATAATAATAAAATGAACTTAAAAAAAATCTTAGATTTTGAAAATATAGATTTATCCCAAATACACAAAATACCACCAGACAATCCTCTAGAAAAGCTACAAGCATGATCAAAATCAAGGTTTCCCTAAACGGATCTCATTAAAGCCACATCAACTCGCCTTCTTTTTATTTCATGCAAGGATAAAAAAGAAACATGATGCTTTCCACATAAATCTCTTATCCAAGTGTGTTTCAGCCCCTTCATTAACCCTTGAATGTTTAGGGATAAAAAATTCATTGATTAACATTCGACTCTCCAAAAGGATTAATTAATTCCTGAATAATTTGCATGCACCCTTCCATAGAATATCGCATATCTTTCCTAATAACAATAAAAGCATTCAACTCTTCAAACATAGAAAAACGTTGAGGTCTTTTAAGAATTCTTATCAAATCCCCCAAAGATGTTTGAGATGCCGAATTAACCCCTCTGTCTCCCTTATCTTTTTGTTTATCATTTGCATTTCGAGAAAAAGGTTTCTTGGGAAAAATACTAGCTGCAACATCTGACCAGGTCCAACTGCAGTCCGAATTAGCATCAAGAGGAGTCACATCAGGCCCTTACCAAACTATTGTTGCTTTTGTCACTGTTCATGAGGTTGCTGCATTGAGGCGGCATACTATTGAGGAGATGGCTGCTGCAGGGCAGGAGAGATCACTGGAAAATGTTGATGCAGTGGAATAGACATGACAACAGGAGAGGGTTGTTGCAGTGGAGAAGTAGCATCATGACATGGTGAAGAACGAGGTATAAAACCCGAAGGGTGAGAAAGTGATGTGTCCTTGATATTATCATGTTTCCTTCTTTATGAATCACATCATAGATACCAAAAGGATCCTCATAAATCTTTTACTCTTCATTATTGATTAGATTTTTTTGAGAAGCTATTCGCAACTCCTTGTAAAAAATTATATTCATTAGGAGATTCTCCCGCTACTGAATTGCCCACTTCACCATCTTTCAAATCAACAAAACCATTATTAGTAGCAAACTGTTCCACTTCTTCCTATTTTCCTTCTAGTTTCGGCTCATCCATAATAAAGTCGGGAGTCGAACCCATTATCTCATTGGCCCGAACTGTGAAAAAACGACCACAAACAATAACCTTGAAAGATTCCATGATAAAAGATAGTTCTGAAGTAGAGACACACAAACGCTTGCTATCAAAAATTGTTATCCTCCAGGTTCTCCATAAAAAGAACCTTACCTCATTTACTAGCAATTTTCAAAAACATTTTATCTATACATGCCAACGGAGGGACCCCTTCAATATCAACCCATACCACCCTATCTTTCAACAAAAAGTCATCGCTCCATGCATGCAAGTTAGGAAACCAAGACTTTTGTGACATCCCCATTTTCACGGCCAGAAAAGACCGATTTTGTGTTTATGCTTTATAAAAATCAGAGTACTTCTTTTAATAAAAATGTTGTGGAATTTGTTCCCAGAAAAACATGATAAATACGTTATCAAAGCATTCTCGAAGAAATGTATTTTTATTCATTTAAAACATTTGGGATGTCATCGTCAATACATAAACATAAGCATAAACAGAACTTACATTCATTTACACTAGTGATCTACATCTCTTTTAAATCTCTCAGTGCAAAGTAGCTTCGTATCGACACCTGCGATACAAATAAGCTGCAGTGGGTCAGGTTGGGAAACCTGGTGAGTACATAGGGTTTTCAACCCACAATAATTTAACTATTATATTTAACATCAAACAATCAACCTGATTACCCATCCCCGTTATCTTCTTTGATATTCCTTAAAGAGTTATCTTAAGGGTCATCTCATATATCATATTTACCTCTCATCTTTTTACCTCACATTTCCTTATATGCTTGTTCCTAAGGCATGAATACGTAGTTACAACGTCGCCTTAACTCGTAATTCATAGTAAGGGTTAGAGTATCATCACATGAATATACAGTCACAACATCACCTGGACTCGTAATTCATCACATACAGGTTATAAGTCTGTTGGTGTTCCCATGGGTTGTCTATAATAGTTCGTGGTCGCCATCTCTACTCTAGTAGATGACTACATCTCCAAATTGTCGGACAAGGTTATAGTATCTTTCATCCTACATCACCGAATCATCATCTCCTATCCATCACCTAATTATCATCACCTATCTCTCATCATTTTATTTTATCACACACCAACTATTTCATCTACCCATGTTTTATCCCAACATATTTGTAGATATAAGATATATATATATATATATATATATATATATATATATATATATATATATATATATATAAATCATTTAAAGCATGTATAAAATCATTCATCCATCATAGACAGCAAGTATTCAGATAATATGCACATATAGCACATAATTTATATAAAATACTTCATATCTATGTGTAAGATGAAAGGGACCATGCACACACTTGAAAAGGTGGTGAATCCGAACTCAGACAGCGCTTCGCTTCTTAAAAATAATTTCCTTTGACGAAACCTAGTATTATTACCACTAGAATTTAGTCTATTATTCGTTGAAACTAATTAATAGTCCAGCTATTATTACCATTATATAAGCATTAAACAATACTTATATAACCCATAATAATAGCCTAAGTACTTATTATAAGTTTCTAATAACGTTACTATAATTAAATAAACGATATAATAAAAATAGCGTAGGCATAGCTCACTTACAGCGAGTTTTATAGAAAACCGGATTTTGCCTGGCGCAACGTTCCCGAGCCGAAAAGCTCTTCTTCTCGAAGTCTTCAAGCACTCCGGGGCTTTTGCCTCGTGCTAGGGAGGTTCCTAGGCTTTTCGGGGGGTTTCGGGGCTAGAGAGAGGTTCTAGAGAGAGAGTAAAGAGAAGAAAGAATGAGAAATGTGTGAAGAAAATGAGGATGGGAGAGGTTCTATTTATAGGGTGAAAATGGCTGAACTTGGTGCCACATGTCACCATCTAGTGGCAAGACTTGGGGAGAAAGCAATGGCCAAGATTGTGTCACATCACCCATTTTCGCACAACACACTTCCGACATCTAAAATCCGTAAATTTCACATACGAGCTCCATTTTTGACGTTATTTATATCCACGCATAGGTAAAAATAAGATCTACAACTTTCATTTTGACTCCGTCAGCTAATTCTCAACCGATCTTAAATTTAACAGTACAAGGAGATTGTACTGTTAAATATCCGCGTAAAATTCATAACTTCTACATACAGACTTTGTTTTCGTCTGTCTTTTTACCGTTGAGTTCCTATCAATGAGATCTTCAATTCTCATTGTAACACCCCAAAGTTTGGAAAGTGAAGAAAAGAAAGAAAAACCTCAAGTTTAGGGGAGACTCGGCGAGTCCATGGAGGGACTCGGCGAGTCCGAGCGGGATCCGGGTTGTGGTGAAAGCGACCGACTCGGCGAGTCGGCCAAGGAGACTCGACGAGTTGGGTCTGATCGAGGAAAACCCTAAATCCGGGACTTGGAGCCTATTTAAGCGTCTCATTCTCTTTCCTAGGGTTCCTTTACTGCCTTTCTACCTCAGAACACCAAACCCTAGCCGCCATATCCGTTTTTGAGCTAGATCTTGCCTTGAAGAGTGCACTAAAGCTTGGAGGAGGAAGAAAGACCTTGGAGGTGCAAGAAGGGACTGTAGATCTGGGATTGAGGAGTCATTTCAGACCAATTGGAGGTAATAAGTTGTTGCTTGGACTCCCTTTGCATCTAGATCTATTCTTATGTGTGAGTTTTGGTCATTATTGGTATGCTTTGTAACCAATTCGAGTTGGAGGTTCAGATCTGAGGTTGCTACCTCAGATCCATGTTGGTTTTGGTCTTGAATCTCCTAAAGTATCAGCCCTTGGTATGTTGAAGAAGCATGTTTACCATAAACCCTAGTTTAGTGTGTTTTGAGCATAGATCTCTCAATCTACACGTAAAGTTTGCCACTTTACGTGGGGAATAGGCCCTAGAAGTATGGATCTATGAGTTGGAAGTTCTGTTTGGCTCGAAAAGCCACTGCATGGATTGAAGACTGGATAGACTCGGCGAGTCCTTCGAGTGGACTCGGCGAGTAGCTTGAAGATGAGGAGGAACTCAACGAGTAGGATGAACAGCTCGTCGAGTCGGTTGAAGTTAGGCATGGACTCGGCGAGTTGGATGAACAACTCGACGAGTTGGTTGAAGATTGTCTTGGACTCGGCGAGTCTGTCCTTGGACTCGGCGAGTCATATCGCGAAACCCTAAACCCTTTGAGTTGAGACTCGAATCAGTGAGTCGGGTGGTGATTCAGCGAGTTGGACAGGACAGGACTTGGAACTAGTTGGACTCGGCGAGTCATGGACTGACTCGGCGAGTCGGGTCGCGAATAAGAAAGACCCTGAGCTTATGAACTCGGCGAGTCTTTAGGAAGACTCGGCGAGTAGGGTTGACCTGGAAGGTTGACTTTGACCAGAGTTGACTTAGTTGACTGTCAGACTAAGTGTTATATGTATATTGATAGCTCGGAGAGCTGGAGGAGCAGCGGTTCAGGGGATTGTCGAGTAGCAGCCAGAGGTTTATCAGCATGGCTCAGCAGTTCAGGTGAGTCTCCTTCCAGTAGGAATGGGTCTAAGGCCCCAATGCCGGCCCGTTTAGCTAGCAGTAGTTTTCGGATGTTGATCTGATATAGTAGTTAGTATGTTTGATGCCTTCGTGGCTCAGACAGGATTTATGTGTTATGTGTTCCGGGCTACGGCCCGAAGTAGTATGCAGTATACGTGTGTTCATGCTAGTTGATATGTTTATGTTATGTTCTGTTCAGTTAGCCCGGACTTCGGTCCGATGCAGGGGACAAGGTCCCAGTTAGTCCGGACTTCGGTCCGATGCAGGGGGCAAGGCCCCAGTTAGCCCGGACTTCGGTCCGATGCAGGGGACAAGGTCCCAGTTAGTCCGGACTTCGGTCCGATGCAGGGGACAAGGTCCCAGTCAGTTTCCGGACTTCGGTCCGATGCAGGGGGCAAGGCCCCAGTTAGTCCGGACTTCGGTCTGATGCAGTGGGCAAGGCCCAATATGTGCTTTATATGCTTTTGTGTGGTATGTGGTAGATTGGGGGAGCTCACTAAGCTTCGTGCTTACGGTTTTCAGTTTTGGTTTCAGGTACTCGGTTTTCAAAAGAGGAGCTCGGGAAGATTGTAGAGCACACACCATAGTCAGTTAGCCTGGGAATGTTTGACTCTGATAATGATATTATGTTTTGAATTTAATACTCAAAAGTTATGTTTGACTTATGATACGTTGTTATAAATCTATTTTTAGTAATGTTTAAAAGAAATTTTTAGTCATGATTTTTGGGTCGTTACAAGTTGGTATCAGAGCCTTGGTTTGAGGGATTCGGGCGCACTCCTGAGTGTGTCTGAACTCAAACTAAGGAAGTGGTATATAGTTTTCAAAAGAAAAATCGTAATTACAAAAGAATTCTGAGAAAATAAAACAATTTTAGAAAAAGCAAAAAGAGTTTTGAAAAGAGAAAAGGGTGTGGTGCATGCAATCAGCCGAGCTCAAGTAAGTATTCCCAATTTACCCATACAAGTTATATTATGATTATCAGTATCAGTTTCAGTATCAGTTTCAGTTTCAGTTTCAGTTCCAGCTTCAGTAGAACAGCATGCTAGAATAGGACTAAGGATCTAGGATGATGCCTTATGTGCCTGCTTTATGTGTTCAGCTTTATGAGAATTGCATGCCAGTATTGAGTAGACAGCAGTAGGATAGCCTGTTTAGGTTATGCCTGGTAGCGCGAGCTTAGCATTGTATGCTAGTGTAGTTTCTCGTTATGGGAATAGTTTTGCCTGAGTATGTTTCCTTTATCCGAATGCTGCTTGCTTTGTGCTTTGTGGGACTCTGAGTGATGGGAGTTAGCCATTAGGTGAATACGTCACATCACATGTGATCAGGGTTGAATAATCTCAGAGTGCTGGATTTGGCCCTACTGCGCAGCTCTCGTCTGAGTCCAACCGTTGTAGGGACGAGACTTTTACTCGAAGGATTATCCGAGCCTCATTACATGTGATGGTATTCAGGTGGTGGCTAATTGGCATTACAAGGAGGCCTTCAGCAGCTGAGGACTGGTTTGAGTAGAGTCAGAAGTTCCCTAGGGCAAGCCTAGGATGAGAGCAGCAGAGATTAGTAGTAGAGGAAAGGGGATTTGGGGGAGTTGAGGTAACTCTTGAGGAAAGTACGGATAGATGTGGAAGGTAGTAGGGGCCCATACTACTGAAAGCAGAGGATTCGTACTCGATTCAAGAGGGGCCGAGGCAAAACCAAGGAACTAGTAGAGTATGTGAGAGATCCCTCAGCAGTAGTATGAAAATTGATCAGGATTTTGTTATATTTTCAGCATGGTGACGTTGCACGAGATACCAGTTAGCAGTTCAGGTGTCGAGGAGGGGTCTGGCTCGGGCTTCAGAGCCGGGCAGCTTGATGATCAGATGAGGGATTTCATCTCCGCAGAGATTAAGCGCAACATCATTGATCAGACTCCAGTGATTTTCGGTTCAGTTAGAGAGGCCATTGTGGAGCTCATGGACAGTCATCTTGAGGCCTTTAAGGCCGGGATAGTTTCAGGGCAGTTTGGGGCTCGTCTAGGTCCCGAATCTTATGGAGTTCAGGGATCCATCAGGGAGGGAGATCCCATTTCTAGTTTCTGCCATCAGGGGACAGGAGTGAGCCGGGCATCCTGTTTTCAAGAGAGACCTTTGGATGATTGGATAGTTGAGGAAGTTTCGCGAGCCATTCGTGAGGATCTGCCCGGCATGGTCGTGAGGATCACTGATAGATTGATCGAGAGGCTTCAGGATCAGACAGCTGCTGCTCAGTCGGCGGGCAGGGAGTCGGAAAGGAAGAGGAAAGCGGATGAGACTCATGTAGCCTCAGGTTCGGGTAAGAGGCCCAAGGGTTCGGATTTGAGGGCGAGGAACTATCAGAGCCGCAGTCGATGCGGGAAGTGCTGAAGGACGCACATGGGTGTGTGTAGGCGTAGAAGTGGTGGCGATGCTGGGTGTTTCAAGTGCGGCCAGATTGGTCATTTTAGCAGAGACTGTGTTGTTACCATCGCCCAGGGACTTGATCCGATATGTTTCCATTGCAGACAGAGGGGCCACAAGAAGGCCCACTGTCCGAGTTTGTATCCAGCAGGGCAGGTGCCAGCTCCTGCCCTTGGGACTTCGAGTACCGCCAGCAGTTGTCGAGGCCGGGCAAGGGTGCCTACGGCTCGGAGCTGAGTTTTCCGGTAGGTTTCAGCAGAGATTCGAGCGGCACTGAGTAATGAAGGTATGTAACTTTTGTTTTTCTGTCAGCTTATGTCATGATTATATTGTTATGGTTCTGCATCAATTTGTGGTATAAGTGTTGTGTTTTAGTGTGGCTTGCTTGTGATTATGTTATATGCCATTTGCATACCTCGGATAATTGGTTGGTAGTTAGGGGATGTGCTCTTATGGAGAAGGTTTCGGAGGATGCAGTAACTGTAGCATGGTTGAGAGAGATTTGGTTTGTTTCGCTAGTTCGGAGTGGTTAGTGATTGGGATGGATTGGTTAAATTCCTACCTGGCGGGCATGGGTTCCCCAGTAGATGTTCCGAAATGGTAGTGAAGATCAGGATCTCTTTTGAGTGTGAAGCAGCAAGGGGTAAGCAGGATCGAAGTAGGGGAGAACCCTCCGGGTATACATGGATAAGAGTCTCGTAGACTCAGAATGAGTGCGCGGCCTCTGAGAAGAAATGGTAGTAGCACAGTGATGGATAGATTGAGAATTTCAGAATTGGGAGTTCGAGAACTTTTCCCAGCAGTTAGTTCATGTAATCGAGATGGTTAGAAGCTGGTTGGGAATCCAGGATTGGAGGACCACCTGTCGCACGCATGAGAGTCGGAATGAAGATCCTGAGAACGGGTAACAAGGGATGTTTTCGTATTAGTAACCAGTGTCTGAGGCAGCATGCAGGTTGCATAGATTCAGGAGTTGGGAGGTTGGAAACTTCCCAACAATAGCTTCTTGTATCCGGATTAGTAGACGGTTGGTTTGGGAACCAAGCCGAAGAATTCCTCGACGAAGCGCTAAGAATATCAAGGATATAAGATGTTGAGGTTGATGCAGTATTCAAAGGCTAAGGGCTGTTTTTTTTTTTTAGAAATCGGGATGAGGAATCTCTAGCAGGACTAGGGATAGTCAGGATGTTCTCGAGATAGTAGTAGTGTTGTAAGTCTGCGGGGGTAGCCGTAGCATTCACTAGCAGTCATATAGCAGTAGTAGTGTTGTAAGTCTGCGGGGGTAGCCGTAGCATTCACTAGCAGTCAGATAGCAGTAGTAGTGGTGTTGTAAGTCTGCGGGGGTAGCCGTAGCATCCACTAGCAGCCAGATAGTATTAGAGAGTTGTAAGTCCGCGAGCGTAGTCGCAGCCTTTTATCAGATTGGTAGGTAGCATGAGCGCGTGTTAGACGTGGGAAGGCAGTAGTAACCACCAGTTCGGGTGCAGCAGTGAGGATATGGGAATCCACGGGTTAGATTTCGGATTTTCCAAATGGATCAGTTATGGCTAAGTCAGCAATTTGGGCTATAGATCGTCACATCAGTTATGAGATCAGAGTAGCAGTGGACCGTTGGGGTTCGGGTATGTTGCGGGCTACCGTCAGTCTGGGAGCCATCATGTTGTTAGTCGTGGAATTGATGATGTCAGGATGTGACGTATAGACCCGATCGGTTGGATTTGAAGGTTGCTAGAGCCACAGTGACAGGATAACTAGTGGAAACTAGTCCTAGAGGAAGATTTCGTTCAGAAGTCGTGGAAGCGACTAAGTGAGGAGTCCCTTGACTCCACAGTTGGGTTGGAGTTCAGTGTTTCAGTCAGTTCAGTGTTTCAGGCAGCTCAGTGTTTCAGTCAGTTCAGTGTTTCAGGCCGTTCAACGTTTCAGTCGGTTCAGCATTTCAGGCAGTTTAGTGTTTCAGGCATGTTCATTATTGTAGGCAGTTCAGTGTTTGGAAGGTTTCAGGGTTTTAGGTTAGTATTGTATTTGCGTTGGAATGCAAGTGCTGACGATATAGTTGGTTGATTTGGAGGTGGCAAGTCCCTCTCAGCAGGATCAGTTGAGCCTTTTGCCGAGTGTAAGTGATCTGTAAGGATAGCTAGGCAGGTAGCCTTTCTTTCAGGATGGAAGGCTCGAGTTAGTAAGAGATGAGTAATCAGGTGGGATAAAAGCAAGCTGGTTCCAGCAGCATCGTTTCAGTATGAGCGGCAGGATGGATAGAACAGTTATAGATAATCGAAGTATCTTCAGGAGTCGTTGGAAGAGACTAGGAGTTTGCGCTGAAGTGTAGTGACCGGTGGGAGTCCGGTAACTCAGATATAGGGAGATTGTTTAGACCAGAGTAGTCTCAGTACATCTGGTAGGCGGATGGGAGGCAGCAGGATTTTCAGTCGGAGGAAGTAACGTTGAGGAAATTATGGGAAAGAGAAGGATTCAGTATGTTCTATCGGTAGTGATCGGCACTGTGAGTGGCCGGAGCGATGGGCAAAAGGGTGATGGTTTTTCCAGACAGAGAATTGGAGGCAGTTCGCAGGCAGTTGATCATAGCAAACTTCGAGGACGAAGTTTAGTTTAAGTGGGGGAGAGTTGTAACACCCCAAAGTTTGGAGAGTCAAGAAAAGAAAGAAAAACCTCAAGTTTAGGGGAGACTCGGCGAGTCCATGGAGGGACTCGGCGAGTCCGAGCGGGATCCGGGTTGTGGTGAAAGCGACCGACTCGGCGAGTCGGCCAAGGAGACTCGACGAGTTGGGTCCGATCGAGGAAAACCCTAAATCCGGGACTTGGAGCCTATTTAAGCGTCTCATTCTGTTTCCTAGGGTTCCTTTACTGCCTTTCTACCTCAGAACACCAAACCCTAGCCGCCATATCCGTTTTTGAGCTAGATCTTGCCTTGAAGAGTGCACTAAAGCTTGGAGGAGGAAGAAAGACCTTGGAGGTGCAAGAAGGGACTGTAGATCTGGGATTGAGGAGTCATTTCAGACCAATTGGAGGTAATAAGTTGTTGCTTGGACTCCCTTTGCATCTAGATCTATTCTTATGTGTGAGTTTTGGTCATTATTGGTATGCTTTGTAACCAATTCGAGTTGGAGGTTCAGATCTGAGGTTGCTACCTCAGATCCATGTTGGTTTTGGTCTTGAATCCCCTAAAGTATCAGCCCTTGGTATGTTGAAGAAGCATGTTTACCATAAACCCTAGTTTAGTGTGTTTTGAGCATAGATCTCTCAATCTACACGTAAAGTTTGCCACTTTACGTGGGGAATAGGCCCTAGAAGTATGGATCTATGAGTTGGAAGTTCTGTTTGGCTCGAAAAGCCACTGCATGGATTGAAGACTGGATAGACTCGGCGAGTCCTTCGAGTGGACTCGGCGAGTAGCTTGAAGATGAGGAGGAACTCGACGAGTAGGATGAACAGCTCGTCGAGTCGGTTGAAGTTAGGCATGGACTCGGCGAGTTGGATGAACAACTCGACGAGTTGGTTGAAGATTGTCTTGGACTCGGCGAGTCTGTCCTTGGACTCGGCGAGTCATATCGCGAAACCCTAAACCCTTTGAGTTGAGACTCGAATCAGTGAGTCGGGTGGTGATTCAGCGAGTTGGACAGGACAGGACTTGGAACTAGTTGGACTCGGCGAGTCATGGACTGACTCGGCGAGTCGGGTCGCGAATAAGAAAGACCCTGAGCTTATGAACTCGGCGAGTCTTTAGGAAGACTCGGCGAGTAGGGTTGACCTGGAAGGTTGACTTTGACCAGAGTTGACTTAGTTGACTGTCAGACTAAGTGTTATATGTATATTGATAGCTCGGAGAGCTGGAGGAACAGCGGTTCAAGGGATTGTCGAGTAGCAGCCAGAGGTTTATCAGCAGGGCTCAGCAGTTCAGGTGAGTCTCCTTCCAGTAGGAATGGGTCTAAGGCCACAATGCCGACCCGTTTAGCTAGCAGTAGTTTTCGGATGTTGATCTGATATAGTAGTTAGTATGTTTGATGCCTTCGTGGCTCAGACAGGATTTATGTGTTATGTGTTCCGGGCTACGGCCCGAAGTAGTATGCAGTATACGTGTGTTCATGCTAGTTGATATGTTTATGTTATGTTCTGTTTAGTTAGCCCGGACTTCGGTCCGATGCAGGGGACAAGGTCCCAGTTAGTCCGGACTTCGGTCCGATGCAGGGGGCAAGGCCCCAGTTAGCCCGGACTTCGGTCCGATGCAGGGGACAAGGTCCTAGTTAGTCCGGACTTCGTTCCGATGCAGGGGACAAGGTCCCAGTCAGTTTCCGGACTTCGGTCCGATGCAGGGGGCAAGGCCCCAGTTAGTCCGGACTTCGGTCTGATGCAGTGGGCAAGGCCCAATATGTGCTTTATATGTTTTTGTGTGGTATGTGGTAGATTGGGGGAGCTCACTAAGCTTCGTGCTTACGGTTTTCAGTTTTGGTTTCAGGTACTCGGTTTTCAAAAGAGGAGCTCGGGAAGATTGCAGAGCACACACCATAGTCTGTTAGCCTGGGAATGTTTGACTCTGATAATGATATTATGTTTTGAATTTAATACTCAAAAGTTATGTTTGACTTATGATACGTTGTTATAAATCTATTTTTAGTAATGTTTAAAAGAAATTTTTAGTCATGATTTTTGGGTCGTTACACTCATTTAGGTCGCGTAGGCCAAAAACCGCTCGAACTAAAATTCGAGTTTCGGGTCGTGCACTACTATGCCAAATCCTAGAAAATTCATAACTTCCTCATACGAAGTCAGATTTGGGCGTTCTTTTTTGTTTGTTATCGGTTTAATGTATACTACAAATTTTATTTAGATCACTAAGGCTAAAACTCCTTTATCAATAATTCACTATTTATGTCTCCCGGTGTCGTGTCGGTTTTGCCGTAAAACTTCGACGAGCCATAACTTTTTCGTTATAACTCGGATTTCGGCGTTCTTTATATGTACGAAACCCTTGAGACATATTCTAAAACTTGGTTAAGATTATTTATTGTAAATAATATTTTGTGTTATCTCTAAATTGACTAGCCCAGATCTACGGTCGTTACAATTATCTCCCCTTTAGGATGATTACGTCCCGGAATCATCAACGAAACAGGGCTCACATGATGAATCCATACGTTATATCTTCATCCTAAGTAATAACCATAACTTTGATGTTTCTTCAAATGAGTATATAACTCTACGACTTCCTGATTGTAGGCGGTGCTCGATCTTGCACTTGCTCCATATCTCACGTTAGACTCCAAATTATAACCTTCAAGTCACAATCTTGATCCTTACTGGAGACTGCTTCTTCTTCTTAACAAACTTAAGATAAGTTATTTTATTACTACAATGGACTGATGTGTCATATTCTAATGACTTATCATCGTATGTTCCCACGTTTAGACTCAGGTCTCTTAGAGTCTTCCAGAATAAACTATACATTTCTTCATGTTCTAATTAATCACATCTTAAACGGTAGGATTTCCAGTTACAAGCAACTATCGCGATACCTCTACCGATCGCTTTGATTATCTTTTATTTCAATCTTCCGGCTTAAGTCAGATGCTACATCAAACTTGGTTCTTTGAACCACGTAACATACTCATCATAGTCGGACTCGATTCGATATGACCACTAGGGTCGGAATAACAATCATCCTCTTAGTCATTACAAAAACGATGGTAACGACATATTTGAATAGAATGGTATCAATTACTAGCTTCTTGGTAACCTTGTGACTTTCCCTTATCCAAGCGTGAGTCCTGTGCTTCCGGTAGTATAGGCCTCTACTACCATTCACACCTACTCATACTCATCCCAAGTATTGTCTCACAGTTTTTCCAATTCGCCATACAAGAAAACCACACAACTTAACACATCAGATAACAAAACGAAGGTTTTCTATTATTTCTTGAAACGATTACATAGGTGTTCAAGTTCACCCTCGACTATGCCTCTACTAGGCTACATCATACGAAACTATGGCTACTGCATAATCCAATCTTTGGGTAAGAAGTCCTCATTCTTGATTCCTCGTGTTGTTGTCTGCTTCATCGAGGATCATGTAGAATGCCCTTGGTTTCGGCGATGCATTTGGTCTTGCAGCTTCGTTTTTCTTTGGACAGTTCTTTGAAATATGCCCATCATTTCCACATTCGTAGCACTTCTTGTTGTCGAATGTACAATCTCTGGAATAGTGACCGGTCCTACCACACTTATAGCACGTCACTTCTCCATCGCATCTTCCGAAGTGCTTCTTCTTGCACTTCTCACATCACTTGGCTCCATTCCTTCGGTTATCTAGGTTAGACTTTGAGAACTTTCCCTTATTATTAGGTCTTGAGGATCCTTCCAGCTTCCTCTTCTCGCCAACTTCAACTTTCTCCAGACCCTTTTCTCTTATTTGGGTCTCAACATTCTTCGCTGCCCAAATGGCGGCTTTCAAAGTGGTTGCTTGTTTGACCATTGGACCAAAGTCCACTGGTAATCCATTGGCAAACCTGTTGACCTTGGAAAGTTCCGTTGGAACTAGATAAGGAACAAACTTCATCTTCTCCGTAAAACTTGCAGCGTACTCGGTGACGCTCATTTTTCCTTTCTTTAGGTTCTGAAACTCGTGGTTGATCTCTAGTAGATCCTGCTCAGAGCAGTATTGCATTTTTAGTTGCACCAGGAAATCTTCCCAAGACATCTTACTTGCTTCTCCCTTGGGCATCGTATCTGCCAATATCTTCCACCAGCTCAAGACTCCGCTCTTCAGTTGCCTGATCGCAAAGACCGTTTTCTGCTTGTTGCTACATTCGCAACTCTCAAACACCATCTCCATCTCGAAGATCCAATCCATAATCTCAACTGGCTCCGGGCTTCCGGAAAGACTTGGTGGTTTTGCACTCAAGAAGTTCTTATACCTTCGCCCATCCTTGTCGTTTCCCCTCTCCGAGCCATCCCTTCGTTCACCTTGAGTCCCTATTTGACTCACTTGGCGGCTGTAGTTCCCTTCCTCCGACTGCTCGGGAATCGGCTCGATTTGCTCGATGGGCATGGTAGGTTCATCCCTATTTTCATGCAACATCTGTCTCATTTCCTCCCTTTGTTCAGCTAACATAGACCGAATCATGGCTTGTACTTCAGCCATGGTGACCGGCTCAGGTGCAGCTCCCATTACAACAAGTATTTGCTCAATCACCGGGAGCTGTTGATTCCCATTTCCGTTTGTGTTCCCGACTCTACTTTGGGTTTTATCCATTCGATCTATAGACGTTTGGTGTATAATGACGAGAATTAAGATAAAGATTTTATTTACGATCGACGTGTAAATCTTCCTATTATTCCGAAAAGTTACATGTCATTTCTAATACCGTATCTAAACGTTTAGAAATCTGAACACATAAAATTTCCAGATCCGGTCGGCAACAGACCATAGATCCGTTCAGACATTTAGCATCACAAATCATTTAGCACATAAAAGCATGTTAGGCATTTTCACTAAATAAGCTAGTGCTTGTGTCTATTCAGGTGTATTACCTAAGACACACTCCTCAAAATCATTGCTTAGCATTCTAAGTTTAAGTCTAGAAATAAATCCATATTCCCAGTTCGCTTAAACTAATGCTCTGATATCAACTGTGACATCCCCATTTCACGGCCAGAAAAGACCGATTTTGTTTATGCTTTATAAAAATTAGAGTACTTCTTTTAACAAAAATGTTGCGGAATTTGTTCCCAGAAAAACATGATAAATACGTTATCAAAGCATTTTCGAAGAAATGTATTTTTATTTATTTAAAACATTTGGGAGGTCATCGTCAATATAGAAACATAAGCATAAACAGAACTTACATTCATTTACACTAGTGATCTACATCTCTTTTAAATCTCTCAGTGCAAAGTAGCTTCGTATCGATACCTGTGATACAAACAAGGTGGAATGGGTCAGGTTGGGAAACCTGGTTAGTACATAAGGTTTTCAACCCACAATAATATAATTATTATATTTAAATATCAAACAACCAACACGATTACCCATCCCCATTATCTTCTTTGATATTCCTTAAACAATTATCTTAAGGGTCATCTCCTATATCATATTTACCTCTCATCTTTTTACCTCACATTTCCTTATATGCTTGTTCCTAAGGCATGAATACCTAGTTACAACGTCGTATGAACTCGTAATTCATAGTAAGAGTTAGAGTATCATCACATGAATATGCAGTCACAACATCACCTGGACTCGTAATTCATCACCTACAAGTTACAAGTCTTCTGTTGTTCCCACGGGTTGTCTATAATAGTCCGTGGTCGCCATCTATAATCTAGTAGATGACTACATCTCCAAATTGTCGGACAAGGTTATAGTATCTTTCATCCTACATCACCGATTCATCATCACCTATCCATCACCTAATTATCATCACCTATCTCTCATCATTTTATTTCATCACACACCAGCTATTTCGTCTACCCATGTTTTATTCCAACATATTTGTAGATATAAAATAAATATATATTTAAATCATTTAAAAATGTATAAAATCATTCATCCATCATAGACAACAAGTATTCAGATAATATGCACACGTAGCACGTAATTTATATAAAATACTTCATATCTATGTGTAAGATGAAAGGGACCATGCACTCACTTGAAAAGGTGGTGAATCCGAACTCAGACAGCGCTTCGCTTCTTAAAAATAATTTCCTTCGACAAAACCTAGTATTATTACCACTAGAGTTTAGTCTATTATTCGTCGAGACTAATTAATAGTCCAGCTAATATTACCATTATATAAGAATTAAACAATACTTATATAACCCATAATAATAGCCTAAGTACTTATTATAAGTTCCTAATAACGTTACTATAATTAAATAAACGGTATAATAAAAATAGCGTAGGCGTAGCTCACTTACAGCGGGTTTTATAGAAAACCGTACTTTGCTTGGAGCAACGTTCCCGAGCCGAAAAGCTCTTCTTCTCGGAGCCGTCGAGCACTCCGGGGCTTTTGCCTCGTGCTAGGGAGGTTCCTAGGCTTTTCGGGGGGCGGGGGGGGGGGGGGGGGGTGGGGGGGTTTCGGAGGCTAGAGAGAGGTTCTAGAGAGAGTAAAGAGAAGAAAGAATGGAAATGTGTGAAGAAAATGAGGGTGGGAGAGGTTCTATTTATAGGGTGAAAATGGCTGAACTTGGTGCCACATGTCACCATCTAGTGGCAAGACTTGGGGAGAAAGCAATGGCCAAGATTGTGCCACATCACCCATTTTAGCACAACACACTTCCGACTTCTAAAATCCGTAACTTTCACATACAAGCTCTGTTTTTGACGTTATTTATATCCATGCATAGGTAAAAATAAGATCTACAACTTTCATTTTTACTCTGTCATCTAATTCTTGACCGATCTTAAATTTAACAGTACGCGGAGATTATACTGTTAAATGTCCGCGTAAAATTCATAACTTCTACATACGGACTTTGTTTCCGTCTGTCTTTTTACCGTTGAGTTCCTATTAATGATATCTTTAACTCTCATTTAGTTCGCGTAGGCCAAAACCCGCTCGAACTAAAATTCGAGTTTCGAGTCGTGCACTGCTACGCCAAATCTTAGAAAATTCATAACTTCCTCATACGAAGTCAGATTTGGGCGTTCTTTTTTTGTATGTTTTCGGTTTAATGTATACTACAACTTTTATTTAGATCACTAAGGCTAAAACTCCTTTATCAAAAATTCACTATTTACGTCTCCCGATGTCGTGCCGGTTTTGCCGTAAAACTTCGACGGGCCATAACTTCTTCGTTATAACTCGGATTTCGGCCTTCTTTATATGTATGGAACCCTTGAGACATATTCTACAGCTTGGTTAAGATTATTTATTCTAAATTATCTTTTATATTATCTCTAAATTGACTAGCCCAGATCTATGGGCGTTACAACTTTGCTCCTACGTGATGTAGAAATTTATCCTTGACATGAGAACAAGGAAACTCGAAAGACACCCAAGTACCTCCCAAGTATCCACACTGAATCCCATCAAAGCTCTCATTATTGCAAATTACTCGTAATTTTTTAAGATAACGAAACTCTTTTACCGAACCAATAAGAAAGCAATCATAATTCCTTTTTATCAGACAATCATAATCAAGAAGCAATGAAGGCTTCTCTTCAACCGATTCCTTCACCAAAAACTCAGCTTTCCTTCCCACCTAAGAACAGAAGCATAATATGAAGTATGGGGCTTAGAAGGGTGAACCATGGAAGTCTTCTTACCACCCAAGTCAGCATGATTACTACCTGATTACCCCTTTTGAAAACGTGAAACATTATCAACAAGTTTAAGCTTCACAATCCAAATTTTGCAAATGTTAGATACCAAATATTCAATGTTCACTCATTTAGAGAAACAAACAAAGGCAAAGTCTTTTAATTTCCAAGTTTCGATAGCCGCTTCGCAATAAAAACATCCAGAATTGTCCCATACTTTTCACATGTTTTCCATTATTCACGATGGGTAAAATGGCTAGGGAAATTAGACACGTAAATATTATTCCTTAGTTTCAAAATCAGATCCTCATTTGAATAAGTTTTACGAGATCCAGCCCTAGCCCCATTGTAACATCTGAAATCATGAAGAGAAATTGTTGAGAATAACCCTAATTCTAGGTTAACTCGACGAGTTGGAGGGACCAACTCGTCTTGTTGAAGATGGATGGACCGTGAGGGTTTAATGAACCAACTCGATGAGTTGGGGAGCTTAAACTCGACAAGTTGGCAGTTGGGAAGGAAACCCTAATTTTTAGGGTCTTGCACCCTATTTAAAGGCGTTAAGTCCTTTTTCTGGTCTCCTTATCACCCTCCATTGTTATCCAAATGCTAAAATGATTTGTAGCCTCCATTGTCAAGTTTTTGAGCCTTGGAAGGAAGTTTTGTGTTCATTTTGTGCATTGTGAAGGAATTAAAAAAATCTTGAAGTTTCTATATTGGAGAAGGAAGTCTTAGATCCAGAATCACTCCATTTCTTGCAGTCACTTTAAGGTACCAAGTTTATATACCTTGATTTGTAGATGATTAGATCTCCTCATTTTTGGTTTTGTTGCATTTTGGCCTCTTTTGGAGATAATGATGGAGTGAAGTCATTTAAGGGGTTTTTCTTTCGGGTCTCAGTTGGTTTTGGGCCTCAATTTTGGTTCAAGTTGGGTTAGGGGTAAAATGGCCATTTTACCCCAAGTAAGGATTATGGATTATAACGTGGAACCCAATTGCTAATTGGGTGTGTTGTTGGTTTTGATAGCTCGGGAGGCCTGTAAGGCGGCAGCTAGTGATTTCTTTCGGGGAGTTTCTGCATTCGAGGTGAGTTCTTCTCACTGTACTTTTGGGTCGAAGGCACCAAGGCCGACCCATTGGATAGATATCATGTTATGTGATAGTAAGTTATTTTTCAGTAGTGATCTGTTAGATCGGTATCCTGGCTTATAGGATGATGCTATGAGTAGTGATCTATAGATCTACCCGCCTACCTATAGACTGTTTATATGTTTATCTGTTATATGTCGGCATGTTGTGTTGGGTTGATGTTGTACTGCTTCGTGTTGTAGCCAACAAACCTAGGAGCATTCCAGATATGAGTTGAGGACCGGGCGGTATGCCAGACTCGTACTGAGGGCTTAACGGTATTCCATCCCGACGATTGATTAGATCCGTTGTGTCTCATTCGAAGCCGAGGGTTGATTGGGCCTAGGATATTCCAAACCGATGGTTGATTGGAACCGGTACGATAGTATGGATTGTGGTGAGACTAGACTGCTTTGTACGTCAGTCAACAGGCATGGGGCATTCCAACCCGATGGTTGAATGGACCCATCATGTTTGGTATTCCAACCCGATGGTTGATTGGACCAAACTGCTTATGATACGAGGGTATTCCATCCTGAGGATGACTGGGCGTATCATAGACATGCCTGGTATTCCGGCCCAAGGCTGATTGGGCCAAGCATGAGTATTTGAGCATGCTGATTATTTGTTTATGTCATCTGTTTGGGTGTTGGTATTTTGGGGGAGCTAATTAAGCTTTGTGCTTACAGTTTTGGTTTATGGTTTCAGGTACTTCAGTGGATCGTGGCAAGGTGAAGGCATGACCATACACATCCTCGTGTTTTGGACTTATTATTTTTGGGAAACTCTGATAATGTGAATGTTTTGAAAACTATGTTGAAAGAGATTCTGATTTTAAATAATGTTTTGGGAATAATGGTTTTTGTAAATACTGCTATAGAAAAATGGTTGTTTTGAAAAGTTTAAATTTTATGGATGTTACACCCAAGCATGATGGAAACAAAAAACGAATTACCTAAAGAGAGACGTGACCATGCCGACGTCTGATCCTGCCGGAGAAGAAGGGTATGTCGATTAAAAGAAAAAGCCCTGCTACATATTTTAGGAAGAAGAAGCGTTGTTCTGGAAGTTTTGGATGATTTTTTAAATATTCTTGTTGTTCATGTACATGGCGTGAGTTGCCATGCTTGCCTTGTTACTTTTTTTTAATTTTTAAGTTATATAAAAAAATCAATATAAACAAATTATTTGAATAAAAACTTAAATTTCATTATCTTGAAAGGAAATCACACACTTGAAATTAAAGTCATAACCCACTTGAAATTAACTAACATACAATAGCAGTAGAAATTTAAACATGTAATCCACTAGAAATTAGAAGACAACGAGCTTAAATTTGACATCATTTGGGGTACTACCTCACAACTTGCCAACACTCAATAAGCTGGAAATGTTTGCCATTTTCTACACGGTAAGCCTCAAGAGCATTTACTAGCAAAGTATTTTTATTTTCATCATGCTCGACTGGATGCCTCGATATACGAAACATAATGTTAAATTGAATTGAAACTGCATTTGCATGTCTCCATTTGGAGAAGAGCTGCACTTTATTTCGAGGTACATTTGCTTGGAGGTTATATTCTTCGACGACACTCCTCCAAAAACTAGCCAAAGGGAGGTTAATATTGATTTGCCCTTCTGTTACATCCACCCATGAACAAGCTAGTAAGATCCCCTCTTCATGTAACTAAACACAAGCCATTTTGAGTGGGGAAGTTTTGAAGAATATAGATAAAAAAAATGGTTAGGAGAGTAGAATAGAAAAGTTTTGAATGCAGTGAAGAATGAAGATTGATGTTGTTATTTATAGTGAACGATAGTGTGTTTAAAATTTGAAATTTTGAAAAAAAAAACGCTTATATTTTGAAAGATGGTATTTTTTTTAACAAAATGGGTTATTTTCTGCAAATGAGAAAATGGATTAAATGGTAATAACGGAAAAACTGGTTACTTTCCTCTCTCTCTCTCTCATCGGTAGACATCAATCGAGTTGCCTTACTGAGCCGAGCTCGCCAAAGACAAGGCTTGGTGTTTGTCAATCTATGTCGAGTGTTTTCGATGCCTACTTTGTCAAACTTAATTAAACCTTATACAAGACTCTCAACATAATATCTTTTGAATCACGACGACTGGTTTTTCATCATTACAATAACTAATTTTTTGATTATAACAAGAAAGTTATAATCATAATTTTTTCTCTTATGAAAACATCAGTTAGCCATAATTGTAATTGTTAAGACATAAAGTGACCCTCGGCAGCTGAAGTGTGTAAACAATATCGTAGAGTAGATGACTCAAAGGAACCGAAGAGGAGATAAGGCTTACCGAACAGCCTTTTATGTTATTGAGCTATAACGAAGAGGAAAAGTCTAACTGAGTATAAAGATGATGGTACGTGTTGAAACCCATTTTGAAGATCGGTGGATGCGGAATAATAATATCTTGAGATTTAACGAATATAAAAATGAAGAAGATGAAGATGAGTAGTTCCATAAACTAGAAAAGAGATAAAAATAATATACGAAGAACATTGTTGGGAGAGATAAATATCCCTTGGTGGGAGAAATCCCACCACTTTCTCTTTCTCTATAAAACTACATTGAGTGCACTCTTACATATTACATGACCACCTCTCTCTATATATAGGAAAGAGAAAACACCAACAATACAATAAAGGAAAAAATACAACCTAACTATCACTCATAACTTGTAGAACATTTACATGCTCCAACATTCTCTCCCTAAATGCTCGCAAATTATGAGGGATACGAATGAAGTGATAAAAGGCTAAAATACAGTAACCGACTAGCATGTATGGCAATAAAATGAAACATAATGAGAACCAAATGCTAAAATGTCTCAGAAACTCTGAAGTGTCTGTGATCTCTGATGCTGGCCATGAATCTCTAAATAGTAAAGGTCTTCGACTTCAAAGCACCACCAATGAAGCAGAAAAATAAGATCCAAATCTTCAAACTAGTCATAACCCCAATGATCAAGTAGAAGATTCATTAAGAAAAACACTTCGGCTTCAAGAAGTCTGAAAAACATCTCTAGTTCTCGAATCATAATACACCAAAAATTCTTTAAAGAATAACCTGCTAAAAATGTGAAGCATCCAAAAGTGAAGTCCGAATAATAAATAATGTGAGTCCAAAGACATAGTCTACCAATGCCAAAAATTTGATCAAAAGATCAAAAATAAGTGTCACGTCACATCGCCAAAATAGTCTTCGTCTTCAAAATATCACAAATCCAAACTCGAGAAATCATAAGACCTGAACCGGAAGCAAACACAAAATCATCTCCTGGTAGAGTCCGAATAATAAATAATCTGGAACGGGGAAACATCGAGTAATGCCAAAAATTTGATCCGTGAAGGCCAAAAATCAGTGCCACATCGCATCACTAAATAAACCATCGTCTTCAGAAGTCTTCAAAAATCCAAACTCACACAATCAAAAAATCACATCCGGATGATATTATCTCCCTATTTTTGATAACCAATGACCGGATATCAAAAATCAACAAATCATTGGGATGGAGAGTGTCGAATACCAAGAGCTAAGAAATCTCTCCCTAAATGTATGAAGGGTCTCGATAAGACACGAGAATGAGAGTAAAATAAATACTATGTGGTCATATGTAGCTGCCTGATTCAGTCATTGAAAACTGCTCGATCAAATACCATAGAAACAATAATAACTTTGCGTGAAAAAAATCTCTGTTGTGCTGAAAGAATACCGATATACCCAAACTGTGGTGCCGAAACTCTCAAAGTGGTCTTTAATAGAAAATAAAGTCCACATGCTCAAGATACATGGTTCGTCAACCGGAGATCAAGAGCAACAAATCATAAAAATCTCATAAAGCGAAGAATGCAAAACAACTTTGTTGATTAGGCGTTGTGGCGGTGCAAACATCGCAAAGAATAATATGATGTCCAACTGCGGTATGAAGTAATCCCCATGGAAAGAATAAAAATTTTCCAATATAATCGGCATGAAGTAAGCCAACTTCTCACTCATAATTTGTAGAGCATTTACATGCACCAACAAATTTGATAGCTCTTAATCATCAGGCTCTCAAGGACCTCAAAGCTTGCCAAAATTCCCTAAATGGTAAAGACTTTACGGACTCTATTTTCGACTATCTTTATATCGTTGGACTCCTATTAACGAGATCTTCAATTCTTGTTTAGATTCTTTCAGCTAAAAAACGATCAATCTAAAATCTGATTTTTGTGTTAACATAGTTGCGTTGAAATTTCAAAACATCATAACTTCCTAATATGAGGTCAGATTTAGATGTTCTTTATATACACGCTCTCGGTTTTATTATTACTACGACAGTCGTTTAGATCACTTAGGATAATAAGCAACCTATCTCCTATTTGTTACTTACGACGTACATTGCCATATCGGGTGAACGCAAAACTTTGAACGATCATAACTTCTTCATATGAAGTCATATTTAACGGTTCCTTATATCACCGGAATCGTCATCATGACTACTTCGACGTCTTTTAAGGTTACTCGTCATAATTATTATTCTATTTTAGACATATATTTTATTTTATTATTATAAGCACGTATAATAAGCACATAATACTCAAATATTTTTTATTTACTTCATAAAAGGTTACAATGTGTAACCCCAAAATGCTTGAGTATCAATCAGATCCGTTTGATGGTGCGGAATCTCAATCAAACGGATGATGTCAGATCAAAATAGAAGAGAAGGAGAAGAAGAAGACGATGAATCTTGAATATATTGTTGATATGATTGAAGTTCCTTACACAAGATTCACTTTCTCTCTCTAGAACATAGCTTAAGTTTCACACACTTAAGCTCCTCTCTTCTTACACATTCACTATTCCATTCCTTCCTCACACCCCTCACCCTATATATACATGAGAAACATGGGCCGAAAATGGGTTTACGGTTGTAAACACCTCCCTGGCCGTAAACCTGACTGTAAACTCATAAAACATTATAGAGTAATATTGTCACAACTAGGAATTTTGATGTTTTGTAAACATTGAACAATGATAACATGGAGATTAAAACTTGAAAGCATGTATGATGCTTATTCAATGACAACAAAATTTCATCAAACACTCTATACAAGCACTTCAAATAGTCAACAAAAGGCTGGAAACCCTAGAAATCCCGGTTTGAGTCCATTACGGACTAGGATTTCCTTATTGGGCCTAATGGACCAATAAGCTTCCAATTTGACTATTTTGGGCTTAGAACTCTTAAATAGGCTCTAATTGGACCCACTTTCATTTTTTAACATTTTGGGCCATAATGGGCCTAGAATGAAATAAAATACTCTTATTGGGCCATAACAAATTTAATTAGCCCTAATGGGCCATAAAACTCATACTTGGAATTATATTGTGTACTAGGTCGGATATATTTCAATCACACAGAGGGGACAACATATGACTAATAGAGATAGAGGGTTATATAAATAGTAATGTGCATATGCTGTATTCCAGGTCGGATCTTCCAATCATGCAGAGGAGGCAGCATATGGCTAACAGATAAGAAGAATTTCATAGATAAGGAGATGCGTAGAATTAGAGTTGCATATGTTGCATTCCAGGTCGGATCTCTTCCAATCACGCAGAGGAAGCAACATATAACTGACATATAGAAAGCAAGAAAATAATTTCCTACAGACCTACTTTATCAGAACCCCCCATTCACCCAATCAGAACTAGAATTAAGGACATAAGTCCATACTTCAAGGAAAATTCGAACCACTGTTCTAGATGCGTATTAATTTAGTGTATCTTGTGGGTTCCCGTGTTTATCTCACTTCTCAATCTACCCGAGCGTCGTATGGCCAGTCTAAACAATCCTATCTAAATCCACACTATCAAATCCTTCGTTCCTACCAGCACATTGATCACAGAGTCTAGACAATTCGGATTTAGTCCTTTACTCATGTTTTAGACTACTCATAATCACTTTCTTGATATCACTTCCCAATAATAACTACTAACGAAAAACTATTAAGAAAATGGAAAATTGTCTTTAAAATGAATCAGAGTAAGATAAACTCAGGAGTATAGAGAAGAAAATGCAAACCATAATTCACCGATTGAATTTGCATCTAGAAGTTCTGAGAACAACACGCATAATCTCAGAACAGATCCAAAAATTCTTCATGTCATTAAGCACTAACCCCATTTGTAATCTCTTCCTTTCCTTCTTTCCCGCAAAAGGACACATACTCTCAATCAAAGGTCTGAATGTTGTACAGTTGAAAGATGTCCCCTATTATGCGCCTGGAACAACCACTACCAGCAAACCGAAGTCTGATGATATGCCTCCATAGCTGCTCCGACACAGAGCGGGATCAGTTGGTCTTTGGAACCCAGTCCATTTTGAAACTGGGTCAGCCTTTGTCATCATTTTAGGGTACTCTCTCCCATGACATATCCTGTTTATCACAAACAGAAGATAAAGAAATATTACAATCGTTAGAAGATTTGAGAGACTGGGCCTTTGGAACCCATTTGTAGTTGGGTTTAACCGATTTCTTTTTCGATCTGATGGGTGGCTCAATAATTGCTTTTGAACTCAAATCCGATCGTCGAGATGGCTTTGACCTAGCCAGTCTTGGTTTCGCTGGAGCATCTCTTGGATTGGACTTCTTGACTGGCATTCCCTTCTTGTTCTTGGGATTCATATTCTTAGCCTTGTGGGTTAGATACTTGGCCTTCTGCTCATTCCAATCACCATTGTCTGAACGTGACCTTGAGGGGTTTCTTTTGGAGTATCTCCCTCTTGGCACGTTTTTCCATCCTTGTGCGTAGTAGGGAGCATATGCACGATTTGGATAGTTTCGGGCAATGTGACTAAGTGTTCCACAGTAAAAACTTGTCTTTTTCTTCACTATGAAGTTGTTTCTTCCTGCCCCTGGTGGCGTATCCTTGCCTTGTCTCTTATTGTTCCCACAGACACAGTTATAATAGGCACTCTGTTTCACTGGAATTGGTGGACTATATTTCTCAACAGCAGGTTGATCAGAAGCAACTGAGTTCGAAGCAATAGATTCAAAGTTCAAGGATATGTTGGTTTGTTCAATGGTGTTCTCCTTGTTCTCATCCTCTGCTACTTTACCTGCACATGAAGTAGAAGCATTAGTATTTTCAACCTAAATACCTCCTGACGCAAATCCAGCTGGTTTTCCATATTGAAGATGTGCCTCCCTGTCAATTTTTTTCTGTGTCATAGGGATGGATGTGTAGTTATGATTGAAAGGTGGAGGAACACTATCATACCCTAGACCTTTTTGTTGGTTATTTTTAAATTGGAAAAAATGGTCTATCATGTTCGCAACTACTTCGCTTGACACATCAAATTTTCTAAAATCAAAATCTGCAGTTACAAATTTGTGTTTTAATGTGTCAAGCTTAGCAGTTAATTTAGCAAGTTGTCTCTTGACATAGACATAGTTTTCACATTTTTCGATATAGTCTTTCTGAAGTCTCCTAAAGTCTTTGACTTTTGCTTCTAATTGGGCCTTTAGGGGTTTTTGTCATTTCCTGAGTTGATAACCCTCGTATTTTAGGTCCTCGACTTCCCTACGTAATGTTTCTATTTCTTCACGAAGAATTTTAACATAATCAATACAAGCTTGAGAACAAGAAGATAAACTTACCTCATTTTTCTTGGATTCGGAAGTAGAAGATACCATTAGTGCAAAATGCAGTTCCATCATCTTTTCTTCAGGATCAGCCTCAACATTCTTCACATGAACATCATCATTGATTTGGGCCAAGTGAGCATTTTCAGGTCCTGAAAGATTCAGAGCCTAAATCTGGTCCTCCCAGTCAAAAGACTGAGCAACCATTGCAGTCTCACTGTTGACAGCAACACCTCCATGATTATTTCCCACAACAACCATCCTTCTATCATCATTTATCCTTCTATCTGGTTTCGGGCACTCACGAGCAAAATGACCTGGATCATGACAATTGAAGCATCACAACTTTCCTTTGTTAAACCCCACTTTCTTGTCGGCATTCATTCCCCAGTTATTCTTTCATGTCTTCTTTACGAACTGCTTCACCTAAACACTGTCATAGCTATTTGCCACGTAATATCTATCTCTTCCACATCTTCTGGATGAATTTGATCCAGGTCAACAAATGATAGTTGAGGTGTGAGCTCTCCGGCTACAAAGGCATTATAACATTTGACAAGTCCAGTGGCAAGAGTAAGTTTTTCATCATTATCCTTGGAGTTTGAGGAAGAAGACACAACTGGTAAATTGGAGGAGGGAACAACTTGTGGAGCACCAGATGACTGGCTTTGTGAGTGAGGCATGGATGACGCAGCAGTAAAAGATGTTGCTGATGGAGTAGTAAAAGTTTGAATCTAAGGTTGTTGAACAACAAACACTTGGCCTAGAGAAGAGATGAGTGATGAAAGAGCATTGTTTGAAGAAATCCCAAGATTTGCAGTCGAATAGGAATTCACATGATTAATCTCTCGTTTCTTATCATCAAGATCACAGGCTTTGATAATCGCCATTGTTTCAGCAAGAGTGAGACGATTTAGATCTTTTGTCTTCTTAATAACAGCTACATTCATATCCCATGATTTTGGAAGTCCATTCAGTAGCTTTTTATTTATCTAGGACTTAGTCAAGAAGATCCCAACTATATTCATCTCAGTAGTGAGTGTGGTGAATCGCTGCAGCTGAGCTTCCAGGGTTTCTCCAGGGATGTAGTTGAACATGTTGAATTTTTTTCGTAGCATATCCTGACGGCTTTATTTCATGTCTTCATATCCCTCATAAACCTCGATCAAAGCTTCCCACAATGCTTTGGCTGAAGTATATTCTCTGAAACCTTGAGCTATATCAGGAGATAAAGCCATAGTCAGAGTGGCTAAAGCCCTTTCCTATTCTTCAACTTTCTCAAAATCCTCATCGGTATAATTTTCATCTGCTTTGTCAACCTATTTTCCTATAATATTGGTAGTAATTCTGACAGGACCTTTGATAATGCTTCGCCAAATCTTGAAGTCTTTCATTTTGATGTACTTTTCAATTCGGTATTTCCATTCAGGAAACCCATCTGCAGACAACAATCTTGGAATACGCGTGGTTGTTCCCATAACTGAATCCAGTTCGTGATGATGTGCTTGACTTTAAGAATCCATGTTAATTTTAATTTTTTTTTAAATCAAAAAGATTAAAAACTAAAAAAGTCAAATATTTGTTTGCGGTCAATGGTTTTTACGGCCGTAACGGAGTTTACGGTCAGCCGGGTTTACGGTCAATCGGGGTTTACAATCAATCGGGGTTTACAGTCAATGAAGATTCAGTTTTCACGGTCTATGAAGATTCTTGAGTTTACGGTTGAAAGTCAGTTCACGGTTATTAAAGATCTTGAGTTTAAGGCCGTATATAGGAGTTTACGGCTGTAAATACGTGGCCGTAAACTCACAGAATGTTGATGAAAAACTGAAATTCGAGTAGATTTGATCCCCTCTTGTCACGAAATCACCAAAAGCAATCTCGAATAATGATGAAGACAATATTCTTTAACCGAAAACTTGATTGAGAGATGTTTTTGACACCGGTTTTGCTCTGATACCACTAGTAACCCCAAAATGCTTGAGTCTCAATCAAATCCGTTTGATGGTACGGAATCCCAATCAAACAGATGATGTCAGATCAAAATAGAAGAGAAGGAGAAGAAGAAGAAGATGATGAATCTTGAATATATTGATGATATGATTGAAGTTTCTTACACAAGATTCACTTTCTCTCTCTAGAACACACCATAAGTTTCACACACTTAAGCTCCTCTCTTCTTTCACATTCACTATTCCATTCCTTCCTCATACCCCTCACCCTATATATATACATGAGAAACATGGGCCGAAAATTGGTTTACGGCTGTAAACCTGTTTACGGCCGTAAACACCTCCCTGACCGTAAACCTGACCGTAAACTCATAAAACATTACAGAGAAATACAGTTGCCTAGAAAAGAAAAGTATAAACCATAATTTTGACCCAATAATTTACGGCCCGCCGTTTACGGCCAGACTATTTACGGCCATGCTGTTTACGGCCGAAAACCCTATTTTGTCAATAAACTTATTTTGGTCAATAAACTGTTGATTTTTTATCTTAAGGCCAAAAATTAAATTGTTTGATTGAGAAAACCATAAACTTTATATCGTTTAAATACTTTGTTTTCTCACTTGGCCTGTTTTGTGCAGTTTAAATGGCAAGCCTCAAGTTCGCTGGCAGTCATAATCTTGCAATTCTATTGGCAGAACCTCATGTTGCTCATGGAGAGTTCAGATCAATGATTCATGGGCTAAAGGAGTGCTGTTTGTCCACTACTCTCACCGTGAGCCTGTTGTGTATCAAGGAATCATTAAAGAATTTTGGATGTCTGCCAAGATGAAACGAGGAGATGACAGATCTGTGTCCATTCAGGCTGAGGTGAAAGGGTGCAAAATTATCATCACGGAGCAAACCATCAGAGATGCATTACAAATTGATGATCAATCATCCTACCCTACTGAGATTGCTGTTAACGAAGTCCAAGAAGTTCTTATCAAAATGGGCTAAGAAGGCGATTTTCCTCCCACTATAAAGAAACTCTTGCCGCCTTACTGGAGATTCCTGGCTCACACCTTTGTAACCTGTATATCTGGCAGACGGACTGGTGCGGATGAAATTTCTCTAAGAAACACAGGAGCTATCTCCGTGCTTGCTGAAGGAATAAATTTCAACTTTTCAAGTTTTATTCTGGACGAATTCGTTGAAACATCAACGCGAAGACTAGAGATACTTTCTTGATGTATCCTAGGTTTATTTAGGTGTTTGTCGATTTGCAATTCCAAGAGATGGCCAAACAAGGAGTGACCCTAGATATGAGGTCTCTTGGTCCTCACACTGTTGGATTGATCAGACAGAATCGCAAAGGGAAGGTTGTTTTTCAATTAAAGTTTCCTTTGGTGAAATTTGGAAAGTTTGTTGAGCTGAATGAAGCATCCGAATCTCATGGGTCCTCTGACAAAATGTCTTCAGAGCAGGTATTTACAGATGATGATGTTATCCCTGTTTCAGATCATGAGAAGGAAGCTACTGCTAGTGCATTTGTGGCAGAAGAACATGATATGACATCTGTTCCTGTTCAAAGTGACTACAGCGAAGGAACAAAGGAAACTGCATCTGCAAATGCTGAAGATTCTCTCGAAGATCTCGTTCTCACTGGCTATGACAAGGATGACATTCCACTGAATTTTGGAATCAATGAGAATCTTTTATCCAATGAAAACCTTGACGTCTTCTTTGACAGTATCCATAATGTTGCTCATCCAGCAACATAGATATAGGAAACTGAAGATGTTCTCGAGACTATGCCTCCTACCTCCAAGCAGATGGTTGATGATTCAATTCCTAAGGAAACAGTTTCAGGGATTCCTCTGCTTGTTAATGTTCTTCCTACCTCAGAGCCTCCTAAGAGTGATCCCATAACAACTCTGACCACCTCGCCTCCGGTTAAAAGAAGAAGACTTGATCCAAGACCTGGTGTACTAATTTCTGAACAATCTCAAGGTCTCCCCATTCATCCAACACCTGTTCTTACCGCTGACCCATATGGACCATCTCTTGAAGGACCAAGCACAACCTTTGATGTTGGTGGTTCTTTTGTACCAACAGATTTTTCTCCTCCTAGGCCTAATCATGATGCTGCCTCTGTGAGGCTTGCTATATTTATGGCTAAAGAACAAAGCTTAGTGCCTTCTCCCAGAGCTAAAGGAATTTCTATCGGAGAAGGCCACTCAGGAGAAGATAATCCATCTATCGTTGATCTTCAAAAGGAAATAAATGTGCTTAATTAAAAGAACATTGAGCTTGACATTCAGGTAGCCGATCTTGTGACTGAAAATACCAAGCTCAAGATTCAAGTTGCTGATCTTGAAGAGGACAAGAATTTAAAGACTAAACAGATTATTGATCTTCATACTCACTTTGTTCTCCTCACAGCTAGCTACTTTGATTTAAAGAAGAAATTGGAAGAGGAACTTAGTGACAAGTTCAAGTCCTCTGTCGATGGGTCAATGATGTATCTGCCTTATCAAGCTCCCCCGGTTGTGCGACCACCTATTCAAACATCTCGAGTTGTAGATCGTTTTGAAGTAGAACCAGTTCAAGCTCCAAATGTCGTAGCTCTGAAATGTGACAAACTGGCCAAAGCAGCTGAGAAAGGTCAACTCTTGTTTAAAAGGAGCTCAAATCAAAATGCTCCTAGATATCAGCCCAAAATCACCGTCACAGATCTTCAAGAAAAACATTTTAGAGACATGTATGGTGATAGGTCAGGAATTGTCTCATGGGGCTTTCATGATAAGCTAAACATGTGGCTCGTGAGACGCAAGAGTGGCAACACAGAATTCTATAAAGATGTTCATGATTTCCATTCCTGGACCAGGGTTGATCTTTCAGAATTATTGAAAGCTCCTTTTGCAAATCCTTCACAAGATCTCAAGGCAACACAATTCAAGCTCTTTTTGGAAGATCAAGTGGTAAAGGGTTTTCCTTCAATGAAGACTGCAGAGTCAATCATCAAAATATACCCAAGTGTACTTGATCCCAAAACTGATCTTCCTCTTCGAACTGGGATGTGGCCTGCTACCAGTCAAGTAAAACAGATTCATGTGCTTCAGAATTATCCAGATTGATCATTGTCGACCGTGCTCTACTGGGTTTTTGATGAAACTACAGCCTCCTTTGTCATAAAGCTTAAAGATGGATGCATTCGTTTATATGACAAAAGAGATATGTTTCATTTTGGGAAATGGGATATTCATCAGTTAAACCTTCATCAGATCAAGGTTGCAGAAGACATTTTTGAGCCAGCTGCTAAAGAGTATACGTCTATGGTTGCTGATATCATTAACTAAAAGATGTGGAACGGGGCGATGGGCAAATCAGATGTTCTTCTTGTGGACAAGGACTAAGTCAAGCTAGTCCCAAACCAAGGGGAGATTGAAGGGTCCAGTCTGTGGTTTAGTCTAGGCTTTCCATTGTGTAAGGTCCATTGAGTCTTTTTGTGTATTTTCAGGGCGTTTGATGAGTTTACAGCCAGGGCTAGTCTTTACGGCCGTAAACCCAGTTTACGGCCAATGTCTTCTATAAATAGGGCTTGTCTAGGTCATTTGTAGTTGTTGTTCGTTTAGATTTCACGGCCGAGTGCATTCAAGTTGTACCAGACGTTTTTGATATATAAACATGTGTAAGCTTGATTTTATTCTTCTTCTACACCAATTCTTGTTATATTGATTGATTGCTTGCTTGATCATTGGTTAACATCCGTTTTCAGGACCTTACACAATGCTTGACCATTACAATTACATCATCTTATTAAAGCCCAATGAGAAAATGCGGGAGTTACAAACAATTTCTGAAAATAGCACCAACACAATCCATGTGCTTCCTCCAACCACTTCATAAAGTCAAATCATCTATATAAAATATTCGAAAGACTACTTGAAACCCAACTGATGCCAATAAACAACCCAATCACTTGGAAACACTTGATTGCAACAACTACCTTTCTCTACCCAACTCATAGATAAGACCATTCAAACTGGGAAACTCTCAAAATTGGAACTACAAACCAACATTATCAATATACTTCACAAAACTAGGAACTCAAAAATCTAAACTCCAAAAACCATACCTAATGACTAATTGTCATCCATTTGTCATACCTACCCCTAGTCCTTGACTTGGCACACCACCAAACCATGCAGAACAAACACTCAACACATCTAAATCGTAAACTTCAACCAATCCTTAATCCAAAAATTATGTCCAAAACACCTTAAATACTTACTTGACTTCTTGACAAGTCATCACTAATCTACTGCTCCCACGAGCGTAAAAATGGTAAATCCAAAAATCCCTCATAGTATCCAAACTCCCATAACAGCTTAGGTACACAACCAATTAACAAATCAACCAAGAGACCTACAACGAACTCCATTACTGGTAACTTAACCCACACAAAACCATTCCAACAAAAACAAAAAACCATCCACCAAGAAGAAGCTCAACAAGTAACTGTCGATAAACAACTGTGAATTTTAGAACAAGTAAATATCCTGGAAATGCTCGATCCAAACATGTCGGCCACTGAGCCATCCGTAGCAACACCATATTGCTCTAGCTTCTAACTATGCCAAAACACTATCGAGCCAAGACCTAAGGGTCTCATCCACTTAATTCATAATCACACTAGTTCACAATACGTCGTGACACCATCCAGTCATTGGAAAAGTAAGCTCATGGTTCTACACTCTTTTTGCCATCATCCAACCACGGGCATGAAGAATCACAACTACCAAAAGACTAAGGAACCAAGATCTAAAGGTCTCATCTACTTAATTCGTAATCAAACTGGTTCATGATACGTCGTGACACCAACCACAGTAAGCTGACGGTTCTACACCGTTTTTTCCATCATCCAACCACGGGCATAAAGAATCATGACTAGCAGTTTAGTGGGCCTATGGACACACGATCATCATCCTACCGACCTGCATGAACCCAAACACCAAACCATAAATAATAAAATTAAGTTCTTTTTTTTAAATTATAACATCAAATTTGAATATCAAAATTAATAAGTTCAAAACGATGAATTTAGACATTTATCTAAATTCCAAACCTAAAACAATAAAATGAAGTTTATTAAAACGATTATAATTTGTTTTTTAGAGCTTATACTTTAAATATTAATATAAGATATTAAATTAAAAAGTAATTGTGTCAAAATAAATAGTAAAATCGGATTTTATTTATAGAAAACCAAACAAGAAAAATAAGATTTTTGAAAAATGCGATTTGGTGTGTGTGTGTATATATATATATATATATATATATATATATATATATATATATATATATATATATATATATATATATATATATATATATATATAGGGAAAGGATCAAATGAGAACACCTAAAAGGTTGAGAATGCGAGAACAAGTATATTCATTTGTGATTCAATGTATTCATTTGTGGAGAAATGATCAAATTTTACGCACAATCAACATGAATATGCTTTTTCTCTTTAATTGAAATTAAAGACGTAAAAATTTAACATTCATCCACAAATGAATACATGGAATCACAAATGAATATACTTTGTTCTCGCGTTCTCAACCTTTTTGGTGTTCTCATTTGATCCTACTCCTATATGTATATATATATATATATATATATATATATATATATATATATATATATATATATATATATATATATATATATATATAGAGAGAGAGAGAGAGAGAGAGAGAAACATAATTAGGTGATGACTCATTTTAAAATGAGGACTCATGAGAACATTTTAAAAAAATTAAAAAAAAATACAAATCATAAATTCGAGTATAGATCTATGTCCGGGAGAAAAAAAATCGGAAAAAATTGGATCATTAAAATTGAATAATGGATCATAATGATGCAAAATAAAATTTTAAAATTGAATCATTGATCAATTTTAATGATGCAATTATTTTTCCAATTTTGTTTTTCTTTCGAACATAGATCTTTGCTCAGTTTTATAATTTGTATCTTTTTTTAGATCTTTTTCAATTTTTTAATGTGTCTTTACGAAACCTCACTTTAAAATGAGTTCTCACAGGAACCGGACCCTATATATATATATATATATATATATTTAAACAGGACCGGATAAAAACTCATTTTAAAGTGACAACTTGTGATGATACCTTAAAAAATTGAAAAAAATTCTAAAAAAAAATTTAAATCTTAAAATCGAGCATAGATCTATGTCCGGGAGAAAAAAAATTGGAAAAAAATGGATCATTAAAATTGAATCATAGATCATAATGATACAAAATAAAAAAAAAATAATTGAACCATTGAGCAATTTTAATGATGCAATTTTTTTCTACCAGACATAGATCTGTGCTTAATTTTATGATTTGTATTTTTTTTTTATATTTTTTTAAATTTTTTTAAGGTGTCCTCACTTTAAAATGAATCATTACCAAAACCAAACCCTTTATATATATATATATATATATATATATATATATATATATATATATATATATATATATATATATATATATATATATATATATATATATATATATGATGTCAGAGAATATATGGCTGTCATGTATGTATTCTTATATATAGAACCCTACAAAATACATTGTTCTAATTTCAATATATCCAAAGAAATCATGATATGATGGTTAGTATTATTTGTAAACTCACGTGCCTTACTAAATTCATCGAATCTATGTTATTTTATAAATGTGTTTATGAACCTAAACATTGAAAGCAATGACCATTTTCGAATGCCAACTAAGTTTTAAATGTAAAATAATAGAATATTAGTAAATAAGAACATACAGATAATTTGATCAATGTTTTCACAAATTCATTGGTTATAGTTTTTCAACTAAATGACAAATAGTTTTGAGTTGTAATTATTAATAAGTAGCTTTTTTTTATCATTTTCAATAGAAAACTTAGACAGATTTTTGCAACAAAAAACTATATATATGAACTCTTTTATTACATAATTTAATTCAATTCGATTATAGTCTATTAGAACAAAATTTAGAGAAAATAAAATTGGATTTATATTGCTTAAAACTACATCATTTAAAAGTTTCTATATCTAAGCTTAGGTATATAACATCCATATATTCACACTGAAAAGTGAATATGTGGCTGCCATCAAAATTGAATTTATTTTGATTAAAAAAACACAATTTTTTTCATTGTTAGTTTTTTCCTATTGCTTTTGAGCTCATATTATTTCTGATCGATTTTATAATTTATCTCCTACATCTATGTATTTCGAATATGTTGTTTATATTAGACCTATAGTAGGCTTCATAACTTTCTTTGATACCTACCATATATATATTTGTATGGTTCTTTTTGATGTGTTATGGGAAAAAGTTTATTGAGTTTTTAATGAACAATTTCAATCTTTCACTATAGTTTTATATATTAAATTTGAACATGAAGATTTATAGGTAGTAGATAATGTATTTTTATACATGATTTGTGGTGCAAAATTAAATATTTAAAACTCTATAAAAGTATGTGTAAAGCCTATCATCTAGTCTAATAGAGAATACAAAGAAAGATGGTAAAGATATTTGATTGTATTTTGTTAAAACTATGTAGTTTTTTTATGGTTCTATACTTAATATATATATATATATATATATATATATATATATATATATATATATATATATATATATATATATATATATATATATTCAAATATGGATTGACATCTATTGTGCGAACGTATAGATAGTGCTATTCTATAAGAATGACAAAGAAAATATGTTGTTTAAGAATATGAATACATTCAATCTTACATAACTAATATCATTATCACACATTCTCACTAATTAAATTGTGTATAAGGTTATTATAAATTTTTTATTATTATTCTCATTCTGCCAGAATACTGTCAAAATGTTTATGGAGTCATATTCTGTCAGAATGAAAATGAGTGAAAAACAATATGTGAAAACAAAAAATAAATAATAATTAGTAAGAATGTATGAAAATGACGATAGTTGTGTGAGGTTGAACATATTCATATTACTAAACAATTTATTCTCTTAATAATTCTCATAGATTAGCACTATATATATATATATATATATATATATATATATATATATATATATATATATATATATATATATATATATATATATATATATATATATAGAGAGAGAGAGAGAGAGAGAGAGAGAGAGAGAGAGAATCGAAAAACAAGAACTTTTGAAATTATGATTTGGTAATTTTTACGTTAACTAAATTATTTTTTTTCAATCTACCTTACAGAAATAAAATACCATTTGTTAAAAATTATTCATTTCATAAATAACAATGATGAAAAGGTAACCAAAAGGACAGGTCAGTTCATATACACGTGGATACTTCGCATTATTCTTTTATGCCAAATAGGATACTATGCAAGTATGAAACTATGCTGTAACGAGTAAAAGATATGAAACAGCGTAATATTACACATGTCGATTTCGTGGTATTGCTTAACTTATAAGTTTTGACACAATAATATTGATTGTTACAGTTGACATCCAAAATAATTTTGTCATAACATTAAAGTTTAAATTTAGACGACGTCTAGTACTCTCTTATTTGTCATCATCTATCCAACGCCTCGTGGACTTTTTGGTTTCATACACCCTTTATATTTATTTATTAATATTAATTTAAACAAGTCACAAAACTCAAGTTCACATCTAAATCTTTAATAAATAGTTAATCCAAATCTTAACTATTGTTGAAACCAAAACTTCATCTTTATAAAAAAATCAAAAACAAAAACACATTAATTGTAGACCAAACTCTGAAATTCATATTTCTCTAAAATGCATGCTCTTTTCTTAGAATCTAAGGACAATCTTATCTTCCCCACTAATTATTTCATACTATTAAAAATTAGCATTCACACTGAAATACATACTAGTTGATAATCCAAAGAAATTATTATTATAAAACAATTAAATTTTTATAATTAAAATTTAAAATTATTAATCAATTATTTTAAATATATTATTAATTAAGAGATATTTTTTTAGTTATATAAAATTATAATAATTGATTTAAATAAATATGTAAAATTATACTATCTTATAATATGTATTAATTTTATTTTAATTTTTATTCTAATGTTATTAATTTAATGTAGTTAGAATGAAAATTTTAAAATATGAAATTTGAAAAGAAGAATCAATAAGTCGAAAAATGAAGTTACATTAATGAAAATGCCTAATAGGGTGACACATAACAAAAGGAGAATAAACATATTTTTTTAATAAAATAGGGAGATTTGTTTCTCATAAATCTATTTTAAATTATGTTTATTTGTTCTGTTAGAAGCAAGCATATCCTGTTGATAGACAAAGATTTTGATTTAACGTCTAATTTAGATAATAATTAGGTGTTTGGTTTGCGATTTTGTTGAAGATCTATAAGTATTTTCTAGCGTAACTAATTTCATTTCAATAAAAAGTTTAACAAACAACTAAAATGTTGAATATAAATCCTGTAAAATGAGTAAATGACGAAAAAGCACACTCACGTAAATGCATGTGATGTCATTTGGTAGAAAACTTTATGGCAGTTTGGCAATATTGTAATGTCCCGAATTTTAAGGAAAATTTTCATTTTTATTTATTAAAATATATCATAGTATGTTTAAATTGTACGAAAACATGTGGCAAATGCACATGTGTACAATCGAACATTTTGCTTCTCACGAAATTCCTGAAAAACATTTAATAATAAATGGGTAAGCAGAGACTAAGTGAGTTCCCTAAAATACCATATATCATAATACATATACATGCATATAAACAATGGCTCATGATCTTCTAATATATATCTTGGCATAGCCTCCCGACCTTTATAACCGTTCTACCATCATCCATTTACTAAAGCTACGTGGTTTTTATAGGTTCCTGGCCTCTTTAACCATTCCACCATCAACCCCTACCTAGGTATAATCTCATAACAATTACGCATATAGAGAATGTACTTCAGATTCTTGTAATACAGGCACATTTATACTTTCTACTCTACTAGCTAGCTCTCTATCCTAACATGCATGGATATATATTATATCATATGGTAGAGTGAGATAACTCACATGGATAGTTTCTCAGAAGATTAATAGCATTCTGGAAGATCCCACAAGTGGTCAACGCGTCTAACGAGTATTAACATATAATACCTTAACCTATTAATCTTTATGAACATCTGGTAATGAAACTAGATATTTCAGTAATCCTGGTGAATACCAAGAGTTCTATAAAATAAGGATCAATCAGGCCGAACAGTTATGAGACAGGACTATTTTGGTGTATAATCTTTCTAAAATCCAACAACCAAGCCAACATAACCATTCTAGACACCTCTCCCATAACTAGATTAATTAGCATTATAACTGGATTTACTAATACATCTTTTATATATATATATATATATATATATATATATATATATATATATATATATATATATATATATATAACAATGATTATGAATATAAGTATAAGTTACACTGAAAGAAATATGAGTGTAACTTAACTTACAAAGAGTTTCTAGTGAAAATCGGGAGATTGGACTATTAGAACTTTGACATGAAAGCTTCTCTTATTTGAGTCTAGATGCCTAGAGCTTCGTGATGGGTTTTTGGTCATAAGACATCCTATGTGCTCATACAAACCCTAAAGCTCGGATCTAGGTTTCTCTATTGTACATGCTTTGAATCCAAGACTATAAACCCTAATTCTAGCATATGGAAATCAAAATTCACATGTAAATAGGTTTAAGAACATACCTTGATTGTTATATAGCAATAACAATCTAATTCCTCCTTGAATTGACCTTGGAAAGCTAAGAGTCACAAGTGTCACTCCTCTAATGGCTTACAAACACCATAAGCAAGTGGAGAAGGTATAAAGAGAGAGGAGGGAGGTTAGAATTCGTCTAAGACTTCTTGGGAAGGGATACACGAATTCATGACCCTAGGGGTGTTTATATAGGTGTAGAGATAGGGTTTCAGTCATTATCCTTATCTAGTTGCTTATCCACCAAGCAACCAATAAGATAATCCTTGAATCCTTATCATACTCGAATTCTAAGGCTCTTTATCCTTAAATTCGTTCACCCTATCAATAAGATAATCCTTACCTTATTTTGTAACTATCACATAATTACAAATCAGCCCCTTTAGTTTAATTAATTACATTTGATCACAAAACTAATTCTTAATTAATTATTGACCAATATTAATTAAACAAATATGATTTCTTCTTTAATATATTATTCTTATAACATATTAATAAATCATATTATCCTCTCTCTCTATATATTTCTCCAATCAAGTTGCTTTGGTGAAGGCAACCCAAAAGGACCATGCACCATCGGGTCAAGTACATACCAATATAGTTATGGACTTAGACACTAATCCAACAGTCTCCCACTTGGATAAGTCTAATAACTATTCTGCGTATGACTTCGGATCCCGATCTGCAATCGTAGCTTTCCAAAGCCGCTGTCAACTCTGATCATATCAAATACGCGTGTCCTTAGATAAGGGATCATATATTCCTCCATTCTAGATATCATATGAGATATGATTTCAAACCATTCTCTTGTACTATATCTTGATTCTGATTTATGAAGACTGACTAACTGAACAAATCAAATTAGCCCTAGCTCGGCCGAGCATTTACGTTTGTCATCACTAAACCATCGAGGGGCCCAAAGATATCGCTTTTATCCTACTTTGGATAAAAGGAACGGATAAACTTTGATACAATGTTCGCTTGAACTCACTCACTGAATCACACACAACAATATGTTTTATAACACCAAGTTACTAGTGCGTTTATATATTATCAATGTGCAACCGATTCGCAAGATACAACTTACACATCTCGGTTTCAAGAATATAAGATGTTATCGTCTCACCAATCACTCGTGATACAATTCATGGAGTGATCCAAGTGAGCGTGGGTTTAATCCAATGCTCAAATCATATTCATAAGCACTCATGAACGTTGCAACAAACATTTGCTTATGTCTAATACTCTTCTAGACAATCCACACACCAATTCACGACAGTCTTCATTCATATCTACTTCCAACATATGAATGACTGTGGCCCGTTCGAATAATTCGATTATTCTTAATAAACTCAATTATTCTGGAAGTCAAAACATGCAAATGTGAAACACAAGAATAATACTAATCCCATATGGCCTTAACCCTATGAGCATAAATAAAACACCTTTTATTTATCACCATATCGATTACTCATTATTTGTCGTTTCGGGTAATCAACTTCTTACTTGAATTACAACACTTGTCCCATGCTACTAGCATGCACACAATGTTTACCTATGGTTCTTACTTTGTGAAATAGATCATATTGAACACATTTCCAATCATTCTCATTTCTCAACTCCAAATCCTTTTTCCATAAGTTAAAGAATATCAAATTCTTGCTACTTATAGAATATGCTAGATTCTAACATTCTATGCAACTTATCCTTTCGTAATGTCACTGCACCAAAGTCACAAAGACTATTGCCAATGATATTACAAAGTCCTCTATCGGAGATTGTTACAAGACAATTCCATAGACGTGATGTCTCTCACTCAAAGTACATTCTTTGAACATCCTTTTGCATAGAAGTTTCTAATCTAATCATAGATTTCTCAATATTCAATTCCCAATATGGACACACTTCCATATGTTCCATATGACAACTCATTCTTAATAGAATCTTATCTATTTGTAATGATGTCGATATGGTCCATCCAATATGGAAACATTTCCATATTTTCCAATACTATACTTCCAACTATTCACAAGCGACCAATCCTCGTCGAACTTTGGATTGTCCTTTGATAGTTGTTTAATTGTTTTTAGTCAAAACCAATTCTAGTCCATTTTCCCTCTAAATGCGCTCGACATTTGGAAAATTTTAGAATGGTCAAACATTAAAGCATTTGCAATCGATCCTATATCCGAAGCGTATGGGACACGACGCATAATGTTTTATTTGCTATGTTCTCAAAATTCGAATTGTGAAGAGGGATGCCGTAATCATAATCGAAATTTTAAGAACACACAATGTACCCTTGACTAAGTTTATTAACCTTTCTCAACCTAATCCTTTAGATTTGAAATGAAGCATAATATTCTCTCCCTTAATTATAGCAAAACAACCTTTCAACTCTTACAACTTTGCAAAGTATGACTCTTGTTTTCTATAATTAATATTGCCAACTTGCAATACTTTCCTTAATAATCATACAATCATAACATTTATGCTCCCACTATCATGATGATTATTATAAAACATAACACTTATGCTCCCACTAGCTTCGACATGTATTCATAAACATCTTAACTTCCAGAAAGACAATACTTATTGAATTTCTTAAGTTCATGTTTTTAATACTTAGTGCTTTGATAATCCTTTATCAATGCTTCTTGAACTTATACACCTTTGCCTTCGATAGTTCATATGTGTGTCTAAACAATTAAGACTAATTGCCAAACCTCACAATTCAAATTATGGAAAGGGATGCCGTAACCATGATTGAATTTGAGAATGCAATTTTACAATCACTATCTTCTTAAAATCTCTCTTAGTGAAAGCATTTCTTCACAGTCATTTTCATGAAGGAGGAAATCTTATGACACTTAGATTTGAGCGGTGTATGTATTCTTATCCATGTGAATTTGTTAAAACTAAAGTTTACGACAAATTCAAACTCATATGGACCGAACTTTCTTAATCTTGATTTCTTGCCTTATGGTAGCATGGCTACCCACCATGTCTTCCAAGTAGTTAAGCAGCTCACCCTTTCCTATCAATGTACCTTTCATTGATTAAGGTGCTTTGCCTTTTATGCGTTCAAAATGAGAACTCATAGAACTCACATGCATAATTAACTCGATTGGATTGGCATAGAAACCAAAATAATGTCACCACGATAGGTAGTAAACCTCAACTCGTGTGCTAGTGATGACCGTTAAGGTTTATTTGATTTGTTCTTGAAACCTTTCAAGACCGTTAAGGCTCCCACTGACTCCTTGACATATAAGATTCTTTTGTCAATAAACATTTCTTGACAAACAAATATTCAAGAGTTAGTGTAGCTTTTATGAAAACTCTTCATAAATTGGTCCTAGTTGGTCTTTGTCTTATCTAAAACATCACAACTTACCATATTTAATGAATGTTTTAAACCTTCTTAATACTTTTCACTCATTGTCACAATCTTAACTCTAAGACTTGTTTTGGAACGAAGTATGATTGACTTCTTGATTTGACCATTTCTTCAATCTTTGATTCCTCTTCTTAGACATACAATTGTACTAAGACTCACTTAGAGGATCAATTGAGATATGGTTCTTAATCATTAAGACCTATCATAAAGCATAAAAGGTACTCTCCCTTCTACTTAGAATGGAGAAACTTTTATCTCTCTGCCTACTTGATTCTTGTTATTCATTCTGCTATTGACGTAAACCCTTTAATCAATTCAAAATTACACTTAATCTTGTAAGTATAATCATATTTACTAAACCTTTAGTAAATCATGACGAATATCATTGTTACTCTTATGGTTGACTTGATCAACACGCAACATTGTGTGCTCGATCTCTTAGTCCCTCACTTGACACTTTGTCAATGAATTTGTCTAATTTCCAAATATGAAATTTCTCATTCATCGTGCAATCAAGTTGTATGATTCCAAATTTCTGTCCAATTGAAACTTTGGCGATGAGAAACTCTCCCTATTTGGTAAATTCTCGACTTTCCATAAATAAGAACCAAATCCATTATAGAAACATTTTAACATCAATTTTTTTCATACACGCCATTGCAAGGATAAATAAATAAAATTTAAAATCAAAATTTATTTTATTGCGGAAAAAATTTGTCCTTACAATGCAACTCATTTGAAAACTTATGCTAATACATCTTTCTTAGCAATCTAATTCTAACTCTAAGTAGTAGCTCAAGAATCTAATCTTCGAGAAATGCGATCGAAATCCATTCCTTTACGGTTAGATTTTGCTCACTTCTTCCCTTAAGCTCCCTTTCTTTTCTTCGATCCTACAAAACATCAAGTGTAATCTTATTACATTATGTATTAAGAATCTAGAATAGAAGCTTAAAAGAGTTAGTAAATGGATTTTAACTATATTAGAGCCATACGTTTCGACTCTCCCATCTCTTAGATCTCTTAGGTAAATGGGGCAGCTTCGTCTCCAATGCCCCTTCTCTTGGCAATAAAAGCAAATCGACTCTTTTGGAACAGGACATGGAACTACTTCAGACATTGCCTTTCTCTTATGATCAAACTTTTCGATCATAGCATGTCTTTCGTTGCCATTGTCTATATCCATAGAGGTCTCGAAGGCAGATTCACCAATCAACTTTGCTTTTCTATTACGCCAAATCATTGCAGATTCAGCAGCAATAAGCATATAGGTGAGATCTATAAGGGTCACGTCGTAGTTCATCATATAGTACTCTCTTACGAACTCACTATATGAGTTGGGAAGTGACTGAAGAACCCAATCAACAGCCATTTCCTCACAGACAACGGATCCCAACATTCTTAACTTATCAATGTGTGACTTCATCCCTAGGACGTGTGCACACACGGACTTTCCTTCTTTATGTTTACTTGCCAAAAGGGCTTGAGTGATCTTGAACTTTTCAAGCCTTTGAACTTGTGGGTTAGGGAGAATAATTGGAGGAGGAGGAGGAGGAAGTGAAGCATGATCTCTTGTTCCTCGATCGAATCGTGGAATATCATCTTCATGTGGAATGCTTGTTCCACGGGATTTGAGAAGACCATAGTTGTCGAACTTTGACATCTACAAAACGGGAGAAAAATGAATTCAAGTTAGTAGATAGATTGAGTCCTTGGTAGATCACCCAAATGAAATTCCAAGGCTAGGACCCAACACAATACGCTACAACCTAGAAAAGGGATGTCGTAATCTAGTTGCAGAATATTTGAAGGTAAGTGAATGATGATTCACTAATTTCCACCATGAAAAACGAAAAAGAAATTTAAGTTTTAAATCTATGAAAACTCCTAGATCCTTTGAGATACATTGAACTTTCAATGGCATGTTTATATCTCGATATGCCCCTCTTGTTTCTGACTGGGATGCCGAGGATCACAAAGCGGGTGTGAATGACCATGCAAACTACATGGTGCCCTCACATGTTACAGTCACCTATTCGATGTGCCGATAAACCACACACGCTCCACCGAACTATGACAAACATTGAGTCACCCTTTGCTACCTTTGCTTAGACCCATTTAGTGTGCCGGTTAACCACACACGCTCCACTAACGTCTTCGCAAGGGCACAAAGTGTAATTTCATGGAATTGCATCAATTCACTTTTGCCTAAGTAACTAAGATTGGGAATTTTATGAAAACATTTAGTTACTTTAGTAACTCATTATACTTATAATGGAAGGTTTCGTCCTATCCTACCCGTTCGGCTAACGACCCGCCACTAGTCAAGGGTGCGGTGGGTAAGAGTGGATACTCATTCAATCGCCATTTTATAGGCAATTTCCTTAAACACCCCTTATAGACTAGCTTTGTGAATGAGGCCTACTAACGGTAAGACTGACTTTTACTCATACATATATATAATGTTAGACTTTTAATGTTATATATAGTATAGGGTGTATTTTACACTTTTAAAATATTAGGTGTTTCAATTTAACAATTATACTTTTAATTTACTTAAATTGTAAACCTAAACTTTTATGGATTTATTAAACCTCTTTTAATTATACAGCTTAACTAATTAATAAAACCATAAGGGTGTGATGTGAACTTTTTCAAAACAATACTAGAGTTTTAGAATTTAACATTCCTAATTAAACTTTTAATCAACTTTTAAATTCCAAAACTTGAGGGCAAGTTTTGAAACATTTCAACACATTAGGGTTTAGAATTTAAATATACATCAAAATTAAACTATTTAATCAAAATTTAAATTCCAAAACTTGAGGGCAAGTTTTGAAACCTTTTTCAAAACATTAGGGTTTCAACTATTTAAATTTCAAAACAACAAAACTTTTGGGGTTCAAATTTAAACTATAAAACCTAAAGGGCCAAATATGAAACTTTTCACAACAACAAGGATCAAATAACAAATAATTCAAATTAACATTTAATCACATAATTATCCATATTTGATGATTTCTTGCAAAATAATTTATCAATTTACTTAAAATAATTAATCAATTATCTTATAAGGAAACAATTATCTTATTAATTGATAAATATCTTCAATTAGATTAAAATATAGTCAAATATATCATATAATCGGATTAATATTAATCTAACATCATAAGGTAATTATCCCAATGCAAAAACAGCAAGAAATCCCGAGATAAGCACTATCTGACGCACCGACTCGCCGAGTCACCCTCTGGAACTCGCCGAGTAGGGCTGACTTGCCGAGTCCAAGAGTGACTCGCCGAGTCAGGTCGAACAGTGAGGCCAAAACACGATTTTCAGTTACATCAAGCATCAATACAATAGAAACCAATCATGGCTCTGATACCACTGATGGGTTTTTGGTCATAAGACATCCTATGTGCTCATACAAACCCTAAAGCTCGGATCTAGGTTTCTCTATTGTACATGCTTTGAATCCAAGACTATAAACCCTAATTCTAGCATATGGAAATCAGAATTCACATGTAAATAGGTTTAAGAACATACCTTGATTGTTATATAGCAATAACAATCTAATTCCTCCTTGAATTGACCTTGGAAAGCTGAGAGTCACAAGTGTCACTCCTCTAATGGCTTACAAACACCATAAGCAAGTGGAGAAGGTATAAAGAGAGAGGAGGGAGGTTAGAATTCGTCTCTAAGACTTCTTGGGAAGGGATACACGAATTCATGACCCTAGGGGTGTTTATATAGGTGTAGAGATAGGGTTTCAGTCATTATCCTTATCTAGTTGCTTATCCACCAAGCAACCAATAAGATAATCCTTGAATCCTTATCATACTCGAATTCTAAGGCTCTTTATCCTTAAATTCGTTCACCCTATCAATAAGATAATCCTTACCTTATTTTGTAACTATCACATAATTACAAATCAGCCCCTCTAGTTTAATTAATTACATTTTATCACAAAACTAATTCTTAATTAATTATTGACCAATATTAATTAAACAAATATGATTTCTTCTTTAATATATTATTCTTATAACATATTAATAAATCATATTATCCTCTCTCTCTATATATTTCTCCAATCAAGTTGCTTTGGTGAAGGCAACCCAAAAGGACCATGCACCATCGGGTCAAGTACATACCAAAATAGTTATGGACTTAGACACTAATCCAACACTTCGCTAAGCCAAAAATACTTGGAAATCCCAAGGAAATACCTCAAAAATAGAGCTTAAAATTTGAGGGAGAATTGAGATATGGTGTGGGAAGGAATGGGGCTTGAAACTGACTTTTATAGGCAAATTCTAGGGAAGTGTGTCCCGCATACCTACCAAGCATTCCACACTCTTGGTTGGTATTGGAGGTTGCCAAGTGGCGTTGTCTCATTTGTGACACATGTTGGAAAGTTGGTGGTGTGTCAAGTGTGTCGCGCCTCTTGTCAAGGCACGTCACGTACACACATATTTTCAGTTTTTTCCAAAGTAATATCTTCTTCATACGAGCTTCGTTTTCGACGTTATTTATTTCCACGTGTAGCTATAGACAAGATCGAAAACTTTCATTCAAACTTTGTTGCCTAATTCTCATTTTATTTTTTATTTTTAGAAGGCTTAAACTGTTAAAGTCCATGTAGAATTCATAACTTATTCATAAGAACTTTGTTCCCGACTGTCTTTATATCGACAGGTTATATTTACAAGATCTTCAACTTTCATTTAGATTGTTTCAGCTAACAATCAACCGTTTTGAATTTCGATTTCTATGACTACACTACTACGCCAAAACTTGGAAAAATCATAACTTTCTCATACGAAGTCAGATTTGGACGCTCTTTATGTGTATGCTCTTGGTTTTATGACTACTATGACTTATGTTTTGATTGCTTTTACTAATAACCAAACTATCTAAAATTTACTTTTTACGATACGTTGAGTGGTGTCGGTTTAATCATGAAACTTCAAAAAAGCATAACTTCTTCATATGAAGTCGGATTTGGGCATTCTATATATCTACAAAAATCGTATTGACTTTTTCTACATATTTATGATGGTTATTTGGCTAAAAAATAATATATTTCACTTTGTGCTTTATAAACAACGGTTTATATTGAATCCTATTGGAATTCAAAAATAGGGTGTTACAACTCTCCCCCACTTATAAAGATTTTGTCCCCGAAATCCTATTCCTAGCGCACCTAGACATCTTCTTATTCGAGTTATCAAAATGAAATCATGATCCAGCTGACATTTTGTATCGACATTTCTTGTACAACTTTGTTTTTCTACCTTAGATGCACTTCCAAACTCCTCACTAAATTTTCCAAAACCAGGAACTCGTTGGACTGGACTTCCAGAATCTTATGTCCTAATAATCTCCTTTAGACGTGAAATGTCAACACAGTCGACTCGATATAAAGTGATTTACTAGGAAAATTTACCTATGACTTCCTAACGAGATCCAGTCTTCCGAACATGCATCTAAAAAGGCTCATGGCATTTTCCTAAAATACACACAACTCTAGATTGAAAGTGGTTTCTTTACTTAGTTCATGTGTTCCAACTCCTAAATTTTAGTCAAAACTGCTATGGTGGGTTTATTGGTCCTGAAAACACATGAACCAATGCTCTAATATTGGTAATAGACTCGATTTAAGGCTCTTCTTTTGAACTCTTGCAACTACAACTTTGTAGAGGTCCCTAATTTACATTGTACATTTACTAAGGTCTAATTGTCATCCTATGTTGACCTAAGATTTATTTTTAGTTTTATATTAACTATTTCCACTTACTACTAAAAGGAATAACTGAACCAAACATGTAGTCTACCCTGATGCCTAAAGTGACACGAAAGTATTACCATATGCTTAATGGGCACAATCCTTTTCGAATGGTCTCGTCCTATATGTCTCTAATCGTCCCCTCCTTCATCGATATCAGGCTTATCTAACGTTTTATTTTTGATTCTTATCTTATTATATCTTTACAAACAAGTATATAATCACTTAAAAGCACATAATTCACATAATATTCAAGTAATTCATCTTTATTACTTTAAAATAGGTTACAAAGGTTGACCTAGAATATTACATCATCACATCAATGCTTAGTCTCGAAACACGGGCGTTACACACCACCTCCACATAGGAAACTATTCGGAACAGGGCGTTACAAGATAGGCCTCGACTTTTTTGTACAATAGGTACTAAATGTTGAGTCATCTAGTGGAGTATATATGATGATCACTGACTATTGTAGGCATTCCGGTGGAATGCTAGCAGGCTCGCAACTTGTAGCTGTCTTTGAACTATGTGCTCACTAGATGTACTCTATCCCCCCTATGGTTGTCTTATTGATATACATCGATAAGGAATCCCCAAAGCGGTATTGTCTACCCCGATGCTTACAATGATCCTTAGGATAGGTCCCTTAAGACTAGTATTTAGTGTCAAAATGTGAGGATAATGGGAATGGATAATCGAGTTGAGTTGATTGCTAAAAAGAATATAATTAAAGACTTTAATTATTGTGGGTTAAAAACCCTATGTGCTCACTAGGCTCCTAAGCCCGAGCCACTCAGTTTCTTGTATTAAAGATTGTGGCACGAGAGCACATGTGTGATGATCACATGAGAGATTTACGGATTATAGCTCGTAGAGTAATAGATGTTTGTAAGGCACATATTATTTCCGTTTATGCTTATGTGTTGTATTGATGCTGACATCCCAACGTTTTTAATATAAATAAAATGTATTTCTTCGGAAATGTTTTGATAATATCATTACCATGTTTTTTTGGGAAAAAAATTCCGCAATATTATTCTTCAAAAAGGAAACTCTGATTTTAGATAATCATACACAAATCGGTTATTTATGGAAATGAAATTAGGGATGTCACATTACGGTTGTGAAGCATATGTTAAAAGAGGGACTTCTAACAAGCTTGAACTTAGATCTCAAAAAGTGTATATGTGTGGGATACCAAAAGAAACCATAGGCTATTACTTCTTCCAGAAAGAAGAGAACCAAGTGCCAATAGCCCGAAAAGCAATGTTTCTTGAAAATGATTTTATCTTATGTAAAGCAAGTGGGAGCTCTATTGATCACGAAAAAAAAATTCAAGAAGAGCAACATTTAGTGGAGAATGATAATTAACAAAGAATTATTGAACTTGATATTATCGTTCAGATTCCGAAAAACACACGCGCTCAAGTAGACCTTGTCAGGAACCTGACAGATTTGGATTTTTCATTCCTGAAGAGGAAGTATTATTAACAGATCGATGTGAACCCATCAATTTCAAGGTAGCTACTGCAGATCCTGAATCTAAAAAATGGATTGAATCCATGAGAGATAATATTTGGTCCATGAATGACAATCCTGTATGGGACTTGCTTGACTTACCTCCTAACAGCAAGGTTGTTGGAAGCAAATGGATCTTCAAGAAGAAGATCGAGAAGGACGGTAATGCACAAACATTCAAGGCATGACTTGTCGTGAAAGGTTATACTCAAATTCAAGTTGTTAACTATGAAGATACTTTCACGCAGTTGCTAAGATTAAATCTATTAGTATTGTCATGGACATAACTACATATTACGACTACGAAATATGTCAAATGGATGTCAAAAATGTGACATCCCCATTTTGAAGGCCAGAAAAGACCGATTTGTTTAAGCTTTATTTGAAAATCAGAGTATACTTTTGAAGAAATATGTTGCGGAATTTGTTCCCAAAAATATGATAAAGAATTTATCAAAGCATTTCTGAAGAAATGTATTTTCATTATATTAAAAACCTTGGGATATCATTGTCAATACATATCAAAAGCATAAACACAAACAACATAGGCCTTACAACATCTATTTATTCTTGTGGTCTATAATCCATTGATCTCTCATCAAATCATCATTCGTGTGCTCTCCTTCCACTACCTGTGTATAAGAAACTGAGTGGGTCAGGCTTGGGAGCCTATTGAGCACATGGGGTTTTCAACCCACAATAATTTAGATTATTAATTTCATCAAATCAAACAACCCAATTACCCATTCCTTTTATCCTCACTTTCTATCCCTAAAGTATCTAAATTAAGGGACATAGCCTAAGGATTTTCAATGGGATGACAACACTGCTTAGCGGATTCCATAGCAACACATATCAAATAAGGAAACCACGAGGGGGGTGGAGTACATCTGGTGAACACCTAGTTCAAAAACACCTACAGGTTGCGAGTCTGCTAGCATTCCACTAGATTGTCTAGAATAGTCCGTGGTCGTCATCTATACTCTGCTAGATGACTGGATCATCTTAAACATTGAGGCCTCTCATCAATTTTATTTCCTCTTTCATCATCTATTTCATCTACCCATCTTTACCCATCATAATCATAGGTATAAAATACATATACAATTTAAATCAAGTAAAATATGTATACTTTGTTCATCTAGCAAAAATATCAAGTACACAGATAATATGCACATATAGCACGTAATTTATATTAAATATTTCATATCAATATGTAAGATGAAAGTAACTATGCACTCACTTGTTAAAATGATGATTCCCAACTCGGGCAATGCTTCGCTTCTAACAATTCTATTTTCCTTCGACGAAACCTAGTATCATTACCGCTAGATTGTAGTCTAATATTTATTGTGACTAATTATTAGCTCTACAAGGTATTTTTTATAAGTTTTAAGCAATACTTTTCAACCACTATATACAGACAGGGGCCAGACATGAAACACCAGAGGGAAGGACCATTTTGACATTATAACACTTCTGAAATCCAACAACCCTATGCGGCCTTTGAACCCAGATTCCCCATACCACGAGCTATTAAAAGATATTATAATAACACTTTGTATATTATCTTTTATAATATGTATATGTATATATATATATATGTATATATATACATATATATATATATATATATATATATATATATATATATATATATATATATATATTGTTTATAAGTTCATAATAACGATAATAAACTTAAGCATAAGCTATACATATAGTAGGGCAATCATAACTTACTTATAAAAGAGTTTGGCTATAAACCGAGCTCTACGGGGGTTGAACTTCCGAGCTGAAAGCTCTTCTTCTCGGAGCCTTCTGGCGCTCAGGGACTCACCTCTTAGGACTTGGGAAGTACTAAGGGTTGGGAGAGGTTTAGAGAGAAGATAGATAGATAGACATATATATATATATATATATATATATATATATATATATATATATAGAGAGAGAGAGAGAGAGAAACAGAGAGAAGGATTAAGGTATGAGGAAAAGTGGTGAACTTCGCATGCTATTTATAGGTAGCCTGATCCTCGGTATGTTGGGCATCCGTTGGAGGTACGTTGCGCATTCCCGGTACGTTGCACATACGAGGGTTACACTACATGTACAAGGGGACAGGTTTCGCCTCCGGATGCAAGGCCACGGGGAGAAAGCAAGGGCCAGGATTGCACCATGTCACCCTCCTCGCAACAGCGCGCTCCCGACTTCTAAATTCGGTAACTTTTGCATACGAGCTCCATTTTCGACGTTCTTTATATCCACGCGTAGGTGGCGATGTACTCTACAAATTTAGTTTAGAATCTATCGGCTAATTTTGATTTATTATTTAAAGTTATATTTAACAGGCCTGGATAGGTAAAATCTGTTAAAAATTCATAACTATGTCATCAAAGGTTCGTTTTCATTTGTCTTTATATCATTGAGCTCTTATTAACGAGATCTTCAATTCTCCTTTAGATTGTGTCAGCAAAAAATTTATCGATCTAAAATTCGAATTCCGGGCTGTGCACTGCTATGCTAAATCTTAGAAAAATCATAATTTCCTCATACGCAGTCAGATTTGGAAATTCTTTTTATGCACGCTCTTGGTTTAACGTATACAATGACTTTCGTTTAGATTGCTAAGGCTAAAAAGTAATTTATCAAAAAATCATTTTTTACGTTACGCGGAGCCGTGTCGGTTTTGTCGTCAAACTTCGATAGGTCATAACTTCTTCGTTTATAAGTTGGATTTCAGCGTTCTTTATATGTACGAAACCCTTGTGAAATATACTATAACTTGGTTAAGATTATTTATTATAAATAATCTTCTATCAAAAAGTCATTTTTTACGCTTATTGTCTCTAAATTAACTAGCCCAAATCTACAGGCGTTACTAAAACCGCTTTAATGTATATCTTGAGGAAGATGTCTATGTGGAACATACTAAAGGTTTTGTCAATCCATATAACCTAATGAAGTTGTGCAAACTGAAGAAATCCATTTATGGTTGTAAAGAACATGGTTAAGTATTTAAGAAGGACTAAATATATGTTTCTAGATTTTGGAGGAATTAGAGAAGTGTTTGATGTAAGATGTTACATTGATGCTAGCTTCAAAACTGGTCGGGATAACTCACGATCACAATCGAGATACATATTCATACTTAATGGAGGATCCATTGCCTGGAAAAATTCAAAGCAAAATGTGGTCGCACTTTCTACAACGAAATCTGAGTATATAGTTGCATTTGAGGCATCTCAAGAAGTTGATTGGATGAAGAAATTAATAGGTAATTTGAATGTTTTTCCAAGCATCAAAAATGCTATTGAGATGCTTTGTGACAACACTGGTGTTATCGCTATCACAAGAGACTCGATGGTTACCAAAAAGGCTAGACACATTCAATGAAAATTCAATTTCATTCGTCAAGAATTGGAATTAGGAATTATACGCATTGAGAAGGTTCATACATATAATAATATAGCAGATCCATTAACGGAGCCTTTTTCTCAAAACAAATTTAAGGGCCATGCAAAAGGAATTGGTTAGTGACGGAATTTAAATTCGTACTTTAGTGATATTTGGATATTCTGAACTATGTAGCAATTATATGTAATCTCTTTTGATATATGTGATATCTCTTTTGTGTTAAATAACATTGTGTTATATGTTTGCATGTTATTTAATCCTTGAATAATGTCATTATTCAAAATTGGCTATAGTCAATCACTGTTGTGGGAGCAGCTGTGAATTAAGACTAATATGAATCAGATTAGTTGATTTCAAGTGGTGAAATAGCAAAGTGTTGCAAACAATTTCATATGTACTTGTTGGAGAACAACCATTGGACATAACCGGCATTAAAAATCACTTCATGGATCGTTGTCATAAGTGAGTCTTTAACACTGATAAATATCTTTATGTCTTTCGACCTGAGATGCATATTAGAGAACTCAAGTAAGGGAATTATTGTACTTTGACATGGTTAAATGTTGTTCGTAACTGTGCAGTCATAAAAGCATTTGTTGGGTATAACATGAACTATATAAGAGTGTTTTTGTAGTCAAGTAGTGATTTTATGTATTGAGAGTTAGACATCTAAGGCGGCTTACTTAAAGTTGGATGTCAAAGGAGAATGATTACGGTTCATGTCTCATATCCAACATGTTGTCTGAAATAAATATAATATTGATACACTTACCTTATACTTCAATTGTAGCTTTTAAGCTCATGGAATTGGATTTTAACTGATGGAACCCCTTCGTGTGTTGTTAGGGGCAGTAGCCCGTTGCTAGATGTCAACTACTGTCTATGTCAGTCTGTAATGAATGTTGTACAACTGGGAGATTGTTGGATCTATATGCTACTAACATATAATCCTATAGGATCACACCTTAATAAAGTTGGAACTTATTGAATATTTATTAAGTATTTGATTATTAATAAATAAATTCAAATCTTGTATCTAGTTAGAGAAAAATCATTATTTTGTGAAATAATAATAAAAGAGAGAACAAACTAGTTATTATATCATATGATATGATTAATAACTCATGTGCAACTATTTTTTGGACGCTTTCGCTAACCATGTCTTAACTAGTTAGGTGATGGTTTTGGTTAAAGCAACTAGAAGAATTTTTTTGTCTTCTTTAAGCCTCATAGCCGAAAATCCCATGGATATGGGAGATTACTTGTCTAGCTTCCTTTTTATCTTGCCCCCTATGCCTTTTTTGCTTTATAACAGTTTAGAGTATTATGTTGGTTACACTTTACTTTTCATGAGAGTATAAATGAGAGCCTTATGTATGCAAGAACTACTTTTTTTCTCTTCTACGACACAAAAGCCATATTTTTTTCTTAGTCTCAACACACTCTCTTTTGAAGCTAGTTGTTAGTGGTTGGAGCTTCTTTTGTGTCTTCCTTTAGTACTTATTTTTGTAACATCCGGATTCCCAGGTACCCTATGTTAAGTATTTATATTGAATTTATGAGAGGGACTCGACGAGTAGGCGCTCAGACTCGCCGAGTGGGATCGCGCATCTTTTGGTCTGATTTAATGAGGGACTCGGCGAGTCCACGCTATTTAATGAAACCCTAATTTATTGGGTTTGGGACCTATTTAAGGACCCTTATAGCCACCATTTGTGGCTACCAGACCCTTGAGAGAAACCCTAATAGTGTTTGAGAGTTTGTGAGAGAGGAGAAGCCATTATTTGACCTTTGTCGGTTGGTTTTGCAAGAAGAAGTTGATTCCAGCTTAGAGGAGGCCAAGGAGGTTGCATATTTGTGGAGTTTAAGCAGAGGGCATCATCTTTGAGGTAGCATATCGATCCTCCTTCTGTTTAGTTAAAGAATCCATGGATCTAGGGTTCCCTATACCCTTTATTGGGTTGATTTGTTGGGAATATGGTCCCTTATCATGTTTAGACTTCAGATCTGGACCCATAGTGGTCCAGAGAATGTTATCCATCTTGCTTTTTGTTGAGTTATGGAAGAAATGGACTTAGGATGTTGTATTTGGGGCTATTTCTTCAAGTAGAGTTATTTGGGCATTGCATGAGTATCAAGATCGAACCTTTACGTGTTTATTGAGCTTGGGAAGGTCAGATCTATGGATTAGAGGAACAGAAGGCCATTTGAGTTTGAGCATGGCGGCAACCTGCCGAGTTCATAAGTGGACATGACGATTCGAGTCGGGGTTGCCCCGCGATTCATGACAGGTGTAACTCGTCGAGGGGAATGATGACTCGACGAGTCAAGAGAGGATGAAAGGATTCAGAAACCCGCATGGACTCGCCGAGTCGCCCATGTGCAGTCGACGAGTCGGGTCAAAGTTTGACCGTTGACTTTCATTGAATTTAGGGTTCTGGTCAAGGCTGATTCAGGAGAGTTCAGGGAAGGGTAGAATGGCCTTCTACCCAATTTGTAAGATGAGATCATGAGAGAATTCTAATTAGGATGTTATTTGAATAATAGGAGGAGGCTAAGTCGGGACGTTGAGCACGAGAGTTTATCCAATTTCGTTGAGGTGAGTCTTCTCACTATATTGTACCTGGAAGGGTACTTATTTGTGACCGGAAGGTCTTATATGCTATATGCGATTATGTGATATGTATGACTGGGAGGTCTTATATGATATGAGATGTATGTGCTATATGCGGTTAAGTGATATGTATGTTATGAATGGTAAGGACCGGAAGGTCAAGATGATATGGGCCGGAAGGTCGATATGGGTAGGACCGAAAGGTCTACCGGAAAATGGGACGGAAGATCCTGAGACACATGGATCGGAAGATCCTACAATGTTATGGCCTAGAAAGGCGTATGTGTAGTATGTGGTATTTGGGCAACTCACTAAGAATTTATGCTTACAATTGTTGTGCTATGTGTTTCAGGTACTAGCGAGGATCGCGCAAAGGCGCCGACATGATCCGTACACACTCATAGAGATTATGTTTGAGATTCTGGGAATTTTTTTGTTATGATATCATTGGATACATTATGTTTTGATACTTTTTTTGATGATTAAAAGTATGATTTTAAAAATGAAAAATTGTTTTGAAAATTTACGTTGTTACAAGTTGGTATCAGAGCCTTGGTTTGAGGGATTCGGGTGCATCTTCGGATGAATCTGAACTCAAACTGAGGATTTGAGAAAGTTTTTCATAAAATAAACAATTTTACTAAGGGAGTAAAAGATTTTGAGAAAAGCAGAAGGAAGCAGTGTGTACAATCAGCCAGCGCCTGAATGGTGATTTCCCAAAATACCCTTACATTATGTGTTATGAGATATGTTATGATATGATATGCATGCTAGAGTTGGCTAGGTATTCATATCAGGAGTAGAGTGGCCTGATTTTATGATGCCTTAGCCAAGGAAGGATTTTGCTGCTATGTGATGCTTGAGAGCGAGTAGGTAGCAGTGAGGAGCTGATAAGAGGTCTACCGAGGGGCAGCCTATGCCAGTGAGATATAGAGTGCTTGTGATCTGGGATCCAAGGAGGAGGACTTAGGGTGAATACTGATGCAGTGTAGACGGTAGTATAAGGGCCCGTACTACTGAAGACACCGGAGCAGTGCACACTCTAAGTAAGGATCCTTTGGGTACTAGGGAATAGGTGGGGTCGAGTTATCGAGTGCGAGCATGCTCGAGCGAGTCTCTGATATTATTATGTTGTATTTCAGAGACATCATGGTTGGGACATGCCACAGACCTGAGGCGAGCGGTGTGAGTGACGAGGAGCTTCTTCTGATGATCCACAATGAGGTGGCAGCGATGATTCGAGCCGAGATTCCAAAGATGTTTGGGTCTATCAAGACCACATTGATTGGGACTTTTGATGAGCGATATGCAGCGGTGACTGAGGCTGTGACTGTTGCAGCTATCGCAGCTGTGGCTACTGCCAGGCCTCAGGGAGGTGACTCGTTGTTGTTTTGGGAGTTCAGCAACACGTAGCCACCCGAGTTTGATGGGACGCAGGATCCTATCGCTGCGATAAGATGGATTGCTGATATTGAGGGATGCTTCTATACGTGTTCATGTCCAGAGCATCTGAGGATACGGTTCGCATTGAACCAGCTTCGCTTAGGGGCGAAGGACTGGTGGAAGTTCGTGACGGCAAGCTTCACTGTTGCAGAGATTTCAGAGGTAACCTGGGTGAGGTTCACCACAATGTTCAGAGATGAGTATGTTCCCCCGGTGTGAGAGGGAATGGTTGTTCAGGAGTTCTTGACCCTCAAGCAGGGTACTGATTCTGTTACTGTGGTTACCAGGAAGTTTCATGAGAGGGCGATGTTTTGCCCTGAGCAGGTGTCTTCTGAGCAGGCCCGTATGAGCCGGTACTTGGGCTGTAACGACCCAATTTTCACGTCCAAAAATTTCGTTTTAAAAACATTACTTTTAGAAAATATTAAAAGTTAAAACATTGTCTGATCAAATTATCACACAAGTGAACCATGTCTAAAATCCAATTCATACATTCAATCAAAATATCAGAGTACAAATCCCAGTGAAGCTCGTAAATGCGGAAACCGGAGAGTGTGTGTGTGACGTGCCGCTACCGCGCCGGCTCCTTTCCCCTAGCTGAGGAGGTACCTGAAACCAAAACTGAAACTGTAAGCACAAAGCTTAGTGAGTTCCCCCATAATACCACATACCATGCAACATATAACAACCATTGTTCAGCTAGGAGTTACGGGCCTTGCCCACACTCGGGAAGATACGGGCCCTGCCCACACTTCGCTAGCCGGGAGATACGGGCCTCGCCCACACTTGTGAAGATACGGGCCCTGCCCACACTTCGCTATCTGGGAGATACGGGCCTCGCCCACACTCCAACCTCGGAGAGATACGGGCCCTGCCCACACTCAACCGCTAATCCATAACATACAAGTATCACGCAGACAACAAGTATAAGCAATTCTATCATATTAACACATATATCATACTTGACTAAACCCAGAGATACGGGATCGGCCCACACTCTAGTACTAGCATCTCGTCTACACGGGTCGGCCTTGGTGCCTTAGACCCGTTCCTACTAGAAAGGAAACTCACCTCGAAATAGCTGCTGGTCTGTGTGGGAATTGATCACCTACTACTGCTGCTGCTGCTCCGGAAACCCTCCGACTGCAATTCCCACGATATACTCAATCAAACACTGCTCACTGACCTTTGGGTAAAATGACCATTTTACCCCTGACCTTGCCCTAAGTCAAAGTCAGAGTCAACTTTCAGTTGACCTCGACTCGCCGAGTTGGCTTTCCAACTTGCCGAGTCCCTACGCAAACGACTGCCCTGAATCCTGGTCCTACTCGTCGAGTTAGGCGACGACTCGACGGGTTCACCTTCTTAACCAATATTCAAGTCCTTCATCCTACTCGCCGAGTTGTATGAACAACTCGCCGAGTTCATCTTCATCCGATGAACACTTATGCGAAGACTCGCCGAGTTGTATGAACAACTCGTCGAGTCTGTTCTTGATCTAAGGAGATTGCCTTGAACTCGCCGAGTCAGGGCATTGACTCGCCGAGTACCTCCATAGATGAGTTAAGCTTCCGACCCACTGAGCCACACCCCGTGACTCACTGGTCACTCGACACTACGAAAAGGGGACAAACTCGGAGACTCGCGAATAGACTCGCCGAGTCATATGAACGACTCGCCGAGTCGTTGCCATGCACCTACTGAATACACAGATTTGCTCGATTCCAGTCCATACCATTCATAGATCTGGACTTCTAGGACACAATTCACACGTAAAGTTTCCAACTTTACGTGTGGATATTCACCAATATGGATTTTAGGGCTCAAAATGTCTCAAAAGGGTGGATCTAGGACTAACAAGCAACATGGGGCCAAAAAGCTAACAGATCTGAGCCCCTGGAGCTCAATCTTGCCTAGATCCAAAGGCCAAATGCCTTATTACAACATACAATGCACATACAAACTTGGGGATTTGACCAAGAAGGACCCAAATGAAGTTTTAAGCATAGAATCAAGGGGAAATCGGGTTATACCTCAAAGGAACTGCTGGAAGAACACAAATAATGCTTGGATGGCTTCCCTTCTTCTGGATCTACTTCCTTCCTCTTTCAAAGCCTTCAAAAACACACACACTAACCTCAAACTCTCAAAGAATAGCTTAGAACGAGAGATACAGGGCTTTAAGGGTCAATGGGGGCCGGCTTGGGGCTGATAAGTCCTTTAAATAGGGTGCAAACCCCTGAAACTTAGGGTTTCATCCAACAGCTGTGACTCGCCGAGTCCAGGATATGGACTCGCCGAGTCACCAACTTAAACGTGTCCCGGGTCCCGCATCCACTCGGCGAGTCGGACCTATGACTCGCCGAGTCCAAGGCTAAAAGAAAGGAAATACTCAAATAACATTACGTACCAGGAACCGGGTGCTACATGGGCGTTTTAAGGAGAGACATTTGGGAGTTCATGTCGAACTCGACTTACCGGACATTTGCTGAGCTCCAGGCAAATGCCCGGAAGAAGGAGATTGAGTTGGAGACTCAGGTCAGGGAGGAGGCCGAGTCTCAGAGGATGGATCGGCGGCCAGCACAGTCTCAGCCGGCAGCCAAGCGGGCCAAGTCCGCTGATACGAGATCTGGAGGCCAGAAGGGCCGCACTTGCGGAAAGTGCGGTAAGGGTCATGATGGGGTCTGTCGATCAGGTGCTTGCTACAAATGTGGCAAGGAGGGGAATATCGCCAAGGATTGCCCCAAGGGATTTATGGTTTGCTTTCATTGCAACCAGACTGACCATCGGAAGGCCGAGTGCCCGTAGTTACATCAGGGATTAGCATAGGGATCTGCACCCGCTGCTAGGTTTACCGAGGTTCGGCCAGTAAAGGCCTAGGCAGCAAAAGCTCATGGGAGAGCTTTCCAGTTGACAGCGGAGGAGGTCCACGCAGCGCCCGATGTTGTGGCTGGTATGTATTCTTTATATATTTATGTTGAGTTGAGATATTGTGCTTATATGATGATATGCGTAGGTACTTTTCTTGTGAGTTCTGTACCTGCCTTAGTGTTATTTGACTCGGGTTCGAGTCGATCGTTTGAGTCGATAGCGTTTAGTCAGCACATCAGTAGCAAACGAGAGGCGTTGAATTGACCTCTACGAGTTTCCATAGCTGACGAGCGAGCGGTGTTTGCTACGGAGGTGATACGAGGATGTGTACTCGAGATCTTCGGTGTTGAGTTCCCGATAGATCTGGTCCCGATAGCAATGGGGGATGTGTGTGTCATAGTGGACATCGATTGGTTGAGCCAATTTGGGGCTGTGATAGACTGCGAGTGGAAGTTGGTGACGATACAAGACCCTAGTGGGGGAGTACTTATGGTGTACTGAGAGGATACCCGAAGTGGGTCGGCGTTCTGTTCGTCTGCCAAAGCGAGATAGAGTTTATAGCAGGGCTGCAGTGGGTTTGTAGCCTATGTGATGGACACACGACAGGTCGCTGGGAGGCCCAGTTCGATTGATGACGTTGCGATAGTGCGTGAGTTCCCGGATGTTTTTCCCGAGGAGTTGTCGGGTGTGCCTCCTGAGAGGCAGGTAGAGTTCCGCATTGATTTGGTCTCGGGGGAAGCACCTATCGCCAAGGCGCCTTATCATCTTGCGCCGCTAGAGGTGCAGGAGTTATCCTCACAGCTTCAGGAGCTGCTAGGGAAGGGGTTTATTAGACCAAGTAGTTCCCCTTGGGGAGCGGCGATCCTTTTTGTCAGGAAAAAGGATGGTTCACACCGGATGTGCATTGATTACCAGGAGTTGAACAAGCTAACGGTTAAGAACCGTTATCCTTTACCGAGGATCGATGATTTGTTCGATCAGCTGCAGGGAGCGTCTTTGTTTTCCAAGATTGATCTGAGGTTGGGATATCATCAGATGAGGGTGCGTGATGAGGATATCCAGAAAACGGCGTTCAGGACTCGTTATGGGCATTACGAGTTTATGGTGATGCCTTTCGGGCTCACCAATGCACCGACGACGTTCATGGATCTCATGAACAGGGTGTGCAGGTCGATGTTAGATCGTTCGGTAATTGTGTTCATTGATGATATATTGGTGTATTCGAGATCCAGAGAGCAGCATGAGGAGCATTTGAGGGAGATCCTCGGAGTTCTAAGATCGGAGAGACTTTATGCCAAATTCTCCAAGTGCGAGTTCTGGTTACGAGAGGTCCGGTTATTGGGGCAACTCGTCAACCAGAATGGGATTTTGGTCGATCCGGCGAAGATTGAGGCGGTCATGAGGTGGGAGGTGCTGAGATCGCCCACCGATATCAGGAGCTTTCTAGGATTTGTCGGCTATTTATCGGAGATTTATCAGGGATTTCTCCAAGATCGCCATGCCACTCACCAGGTTAACCCGGAAGGGTGTTGCTTTTTAATGGGGTCCGGAGCAGCAAACCTCGTTTGATACACTTCGCCAGAAATTATGCGAAGCCCCTGTATTAGCCCTCCCGGAAGGGATGGAGGATTTTGCGGTATATTGTGACGCATCGATATCAGGGTTGGGTGTGGTGCTTATGCAGAGGGGGCATGTGATAGTGTATGCATCGAGGCAGCTGAAGCCTCATGAGGCGAGATATCTCACCCACGATCTGCAGTTGGGGGCAGTGGTGTTTGCCCTCAAGATTTAGTGTCATTATTTATATGGGGTTCGGTGTACCATATACACAGACCACAAGAGCCTGAAGTATTTGATGGATCAACCCAATCTAAATATGCGTCAGAGGAGATGGTTGGACGTGGTAAAGGATTACGATTGTGAGATCCTGTACCACCCGGGCAAAGCTAATGTTGTAGCTGATGCGCTGAGCCGAAAGGCGGAGAGTTCCCCGATTCGAGACACTTGTATGAGATTGACAGTGATGACTCCGGTGTTGGATAGCATTCGGGAGGCCCAGGCTGAGGCCGTGAGACCAGAGAACCACAAGAGGGAGCGGGTGATTGGACAGCTACCTGGGTTTGTTACCGATATTCGAGGGCTGATGACCTTTCAAGGTTGGATTTGGGTGCCATATGCAGGCGGGGCACGTACCATTCTGATGGAGGAGGCACATAGATTGAGATTCTCGATCCATCCCGGGGCCACAAAGATGTATTTGGACCTGAAGAAAGATTATTGGTGGCCCTGTATGAAGAGGGATGTCACGTGGTTTGTCGAGAGGTGCTTGACCTATCGCAAGGTTAAGGCCCAGCACCGGCGTCCGCATGGAAAGTTGCAGCCGCTTGAGGTTCCCTAGTGGAAGTGGGAACAGATTTCCATGGACTTCATCACCAAATTGCCAAGAACCACAAGGGGTGTCGATGCAATTTGGGTGATCGTCGACCAGCTGACGAACAGCGCGCATTTTCTTGCTATCAATGAGAGCTCTTCTGCCGAGAGGTTGGCAGAGTTGTATGTGAAGGAGGTGGTATCGCGTTATGGAGTACCGATCTCGATTGTGTTAGATCGATATGTATGTTTCACTTCCAGGTTATGGAAGAAGTTCCACGAGGAGTTAGGTACGAGATTGCATTTCAGTACTGCCTACCACAACCAGACGGACGGATAGAGTGAGCGGACAATTCAGACGCTCGAGGACATGCTTCGAGTATGTGTGTTGGACTTCGGAGGAAGTTGGGACACGTATCTGCCATTGGTTGAGTTTTCGTACAACAACAGCCAACATTCTAGTATTGGTATGCCTCCCTTCGAGTTGTTGTATGGGAGGAGGTGTCGGACTCCCATTTGTTGGGGAGAGGTAGGGCAGTGTGTGATGGGTAGCACTGAGATAGTACTTCAGACGGCAGAGCAGATACAGTGGGTTAGACAGAGGTTACTAACGGCTCAGAGTCGTCAGAAGAGTTATGCGGTCGGCGACGATCCAAGCTGGAGTTCCAGGTGGGGGACTTCGTACTCCTGAAAGTATCTCCTTGGAAAGGAGTGATCCGATTCAGGAAGAGGGGCAAGCTGGGACCCCGGTACATCGATCCATTCAGGGTGACCGCAAGGGTGGGCAAGGTAGCATATCGGTTAGAGATACCTGCGGAATTGAGCCAGATTCATGATACCTTCCATGTGTCGCAGTTGAGAAAGTGTATAGCCGAAGAGTCGGCGGTGGTACCGCTGGAGGATATTCAGGTGGATGCGAGCCTGAATTATGTGGAAAGGCCAATTGCGATCTAGGATCGGAAGATCAAAGTTCTGAGGAACAAGGAGGTGTCACTGGTGCAGGTCCAGTGGCAACATCGGAAGGGGTCCAAGCTGACCTGGGAGCTGGAGTTGGAGATGTGGGAGCAGCATCCAAAGTTGTTTGTCGAGCAAGACTTCGAAGGCGAAGTCTGATTCTAGAGGGGGAGAATTGTAACATCCGGATTCCTAGGTACCCTATGTTAAGTATTTATATTGAATTTGTGAGAGGGACTCGGCGAGTAGGCGCTCAGACTCGCCGAGTGGGATCGCGCATCTTTTGGTCTGATTTAATGAGGGACTCGGCGAGTCCACTCAATTTAATGAAACCCTAATTTCTTGGGTTTGGGACCTATTTAAGGACCCTTATAGCCACCATTTGCGGCTACCATACCCTTGAGAGAAACCTTAATAGTGTTTGAGCGTTTGTGAGAGATAAGAAGCCATTATTTGACCTTTGTAGGTTGGTTTTGCAAGAAGAAGTTGATTCCAGCTTAGAGGAGGCCAAGGAGGTTGCATATTTGTGGATTTCAAGTAGAGGGCATCATCTTTGAGGTAGCATATCGATCCTCCTTATGTTTTGTTAAAGAATCCATCGATCTAGGGTTCCCTATACCCTTTATTGGGTTGATTTGTTGGGAATATGGTCCCTTATCATGTTTAGACTTCAGATCTGGACCCATAGTGGTCCAGAGAATGTTATCCATCTTGTTTTTTGTTGAGTTATGGAAGAAATGGACTTAGGATGTTGTATTTGGGGCTATTTCTTCAAGTAGAGTTATTTGGACATTACATGAGTATCAAGATCGAACCTTTACGTGTTTATTGAGCTTGGGAAGGTCAGATCTATGGATTAGAGGAACAGATCTGACCTCAGAAGGCCATTTGAGTTTGAGCATGCCGACAACTTGCCGAGTTCATAAGTGGACTCGACGAGTCGAGTCAGGGTTGCCCCATGATTTGTGACAGGTGTAACCCGTCGAGTGGAATGATGACTCGACGAGTCAATAGAGGCTGAAAGGATTCAGAAAACCCGCATGGACTCGCCGAGTCGCCCATGTGCACTCGACGAGTCGGGTCAAAGTTTGACCATTGACTTTCGTTGACTTTAGGGTTCTGGTCAAGGCTGATTCAGGAGAGTTCAGGGAAGGGTAGAATGGCCTTCTACCCAATTTGTAAGATGAGATCATGAGATAATTCTGATCAGGATGTTATTTGAATAATAGGAGGAGGCTAAGTCGGGACGTTGAGCACGAGAGTTTATCCGACTTCGTTGAGGTGAGTCTTCTCACAATACTGTACTTGGAAGGGTACTTATGTGTGACCGGAAGGTCTTGTATGCTATATGCGATTATGTGATATGTGTGACCGGGAGGTCTTATATGATGTGAGATGTATGTGCTATATACGGTTAAGCGATATGTATGTGATATGTATGTTATGAATGGTAAGGACCGGAAGGTCAAGGGGTTATGGACCGGAAGGTCGATACGGGTAGGATAGGAAGGTCTACCAGAATATGGGACAGAAGACCCTGAGACACATGGATCGGAAGATCCTACAATGTTATCGCCTGGAAAGGCGTATGTGTAGTATGTGGTATTTGGGGAACTCACTAAGCATTTATGCTTACAGTTGTTGTGCTATGTGTTTCAGGTACCAGCGAGGATCGCGGGAAGGCGTCGACATGATTCGTACACACTCATAGAGATTATGTTTGAGATTCTGGGAATTGTTTTGTTATGATAACATTGGATACATTATGTTTTGATATTGTTTTTGATGATTAAAAGTATGATTTTAAAAATGAAAAATTGTTTTGAAAATTTAAATTGTTACGATTTTGTTAAGTACTTAAAGGCTTAAAGAACAAAGTATATAAGAGTGAAACTAGCATTTCTTTGTACCTTACTCTTGGTGGTGGATTACTTGTAGAGAAGTTCAAGCTCTTTGTTCTTTCCATCTTCATCAACACCTCAAAACCAAGTGCTTTTAAATGCTCCAAAAGTTATCATTTTAAAACACCCTATGGTTGGTTTTAATATCATTCTAAATTCTTTAAAAAGATCCTTGGTTGTTTTTTTTTGTAAAATACTCGAAAATTACTAGTGAATTTTTAAAGCTTCCGTTTTCGGTTTTTATGAAAAACTATCTATTTTTATGTATCAAAACCCATCAAATCCCTCAAGATAAATTGCCCCAAAATTATCGGATTTAGTTTTCCTCCGAAATTGGCCTTAGTGTTCCATAATAATGAATCAAGAAAAACTGCCAAAAGGAAGTTACATGGGCGGCATATCCCGTGTGAAGTATACCTTGAAAGTTATGACATGTGTTGTATGTAAAGTAGGATGCCTTCTTCGATATTCGGCCCAAAGTACATTACCAAAAAAGAGGGAACAACAACATGATATAGCCCTTGTCATGTGTCATACGACCCGTGTCAGACCTTCTTTAATCAAATGTTCAAATTGTCGAATCACACTCGTTTCTTGTGCAATATCCCAAAATTTTACCATAGGGCCGACTCTACCCTTTGCAAAACTAAGCAAGGGCTTAGGGCCCCCAATTCTAAAGGGCCTCAATTTTAAAGCTTATTCTGTTATATATATATATATATATATATATATATATATATATATATATATATATATATATATATATATATATATGTGTGTGTGTGTGTGTGTGTGTGTGTGTGTGTGTGTGTGTATTTCTTAGGTTGAAAAGACAAGTTGAAGCTTGCTTTGGTAGTAAAAACATTGGTTTATAAAACTAAAAGTCTCAAGTTCAAAACTGTTTGCTTACTTGAAGGGCCTCAATTTTTTTATTTGCTTAGAACCCCTAAATTGGTTGAACCACCTCTACCCCGAGCCCTTTTTCACCATCCAAAATGCAGTGTAAGTTACAACTTATTAACTAACATATAACTTAATACCTACTACAATAATGACCATCACTAATATAGCCACTAACAACACTACAACTATCTACAACGTTATCATCATTTGACTTTGCTTTAGGTGTACCATGAGCTACTTTGAAGTTTTCCCATATTCTCTATAATAGAGTGCAAAACCATTTGATATTTTTCCAACTTCTCCGTCATCAACAGATTTGAAAAAAACACAATAAGTTTGAGGATCCTATAAAATAAGGTACATTATATCACTACAAAAGATTTTAAGATAAGCTAATTTATTTTTGCTTGGTAGTTAAGGAAACTTCAAAGTCTTCTTCGTGGTTGTCTAGTGTTCGTGAAACATAAGTTGAACATACATCACCACATCCATATCTAATACCGCTCTTGTCCTTCCATCATGAACCTCCATTAAAGTAGGATTTACTTGAAGATGACTTCATTTTTTATTGGGATGGACTGAACATAGAGAATGATGGTCGGGGGACATGAAGGTCATGTAATGCTTTTAAAGAAGGAATGTGTTTGGTAGCTCATTAATCCAACTTGGCATGTATAACATTTTTTTTCATTAATATGTTAGAAGGGCATGATTGTCTTTTTTTTTTTTTCTTTTTTAAAATTTAACTACTTTTCCATTAGGTTTTCCGTTAAGGTTGTTAAGTACCGGGACTTGATTGTTACACAAATGACAATTAAAAAACAAAAATATTAAAAGTAGACAACCACAACAAATAAAAAAAAGTAATTTACTCAAAAAAAATTATTACATCATTTGAACATTCTTCCAACCATATAATATTATTTTTCTTAAAGGACATAAAAAATTTGTTGACCTTGTGAAACTTTTTTCCCTATAAACAATAAAGCGCTTATGATGGTGTACATGTTTCCTCGGCAGTAGCAACCCACGTGGACAACTTCTCACCGCATCCTGCTGCATCGCTGGTTCGAAAAGCACACGATGTTTATTTTAACGTGCAAAGCTTTCTACTTCTAGACAATTCTAGAGTATTTAAATAATTATTATTATTATATTTTATTGTTATTTTATTCGACCACAATTAGCTGCTGCGCTACACCATACATATTCTAACACAAATACAAAATTAGTAAATTACTTTAATTGCTATAAGTAGAAAAAACGGATCTTTGGTTCTTTATTCGAATAATTGCATGACACTGACCACTACGTTGAAAGCAAGGCGTGGTTATCATTTTGTTTGATTATACTAATTTGTTTTCGAATTAATTTAATCCTAAATTTTTTGTGAAAAAGAATGAATTCTTTACTTTTGAGTTTTTATTCATAAATCTCATCCGATAAATTTTCCGGCAGACACAAGACATGTGTGTGTGTGTGTGTGTGTGTGAGAGAGAGAGAGAGAGAGAGAGAGAGAGAGAGGTGAGCATCAAGTCCAGAGCATCATCCCACGGCGGAAATGACAGCCAAGAACGCCGGAGCGCCTTCATCATCGACGGAGGTCCCTACTCTTCATGCCGGTTTCCGCTTCCAGCCACCGCTGATAATGAGAATTTACATTAAAAAGGCAGTGGGGGGTTTTCCGGATGGTGGAGATTGATAGTCGTAACAGAAAGCCCAAGGCGGAGGACACCGGAAAGAGGGATGATTGTGGATGAAGTTCATGGTTGGCCAGTTTATTGGAGCCTGAGGTTTCAGGGCATAGGACGTTGCGAAGAGGATTCTACCGGAGGTCTTGCCGGAATAGATAATGATCTTTTTGCGACAGGATAGAAGAAATCGAAGAAGAAGGTGGGGATTAAGCATAAAGTGATAAAGGTGGTTTTCTTTACCATAGTAATAATAGTATATTTAGTCAACGACAATGTCGAAGAAGGTGGGGATTAAGCATAAAGAGATAAAGCTGGTTAATTTCGTAGATATTTGTTAAATCAAGGGTCCCCGAAATCAATTGTCAAATAATAAATAATTTTCATTTTTGAATATCTTGGAAATAAAATTATTCAAAATGAAAGAAAATATGTAAGACGATCGTATGTTAACATTTCCCTGAATTACTGATTATAGCTGAAGGCTGGTCAAAACATCTTTTATGTCGATGGAAATATAAGATTAATATAATTATAATTTTTTGGCAGGATATCTTTTAAATATAATTTCTAAATTAAACAAGTTTATTAATATGAAAAAGTGAAGACTCACATGTCTAAATATCTCTTTTTTGGTGCTGCCAGTACTCACTTCATTGGATACGGTATCAGATGTGATGATATGGATAACAATGTTGAATTGTCGTTGTGGAATCTTTATGCCCAACTATATTAACACTATACTACAGATATGGTCCCTACAGTATATTTAAAAATGCATTTTAGGTCCAAGTTTCAAAACTTTGACACCATGACTTGTTTATGGATTCATTTTTTCGTACGGTTGGTCCCTATCACTAGTTTCGCTAGTTAGCCTATTAATTTCAGTATATAAAGGCTTTTCAGACCTTCTTTTTGTCCTTTTCATTTTAGGTTTAAGTTGGAAATTAATTGGAAATGATTATTGTTGAAAAGATAGAATTATCTCTTGTATAAATTACTTATGACCGCAGCTTCAAACTTACTTATGAAAGAATCAATGTGGTTTGCACCAGAATTATGTATCTACAAGGGCGGTTCTAGAGGGTTCCCAGTATGACACCTGCAACACCTATTTTTTCTATCCGTGGTGGAAAAAATTTCGATTTTTTACCTATTTTTCATGTATCGACAACACCTATATCATCTCGACAAAACTTACTATGTATTCTTGCGTCCGTCCCTATATCTAAACATTGTAACTACTTATTGGGGCTGGGGGCATCACATATACTTACTCAAACACCCCCTATGTGTTACCTTGGTACTCAACATATCTTTGAAGATCCAACTCAATGTTTGTAGTCACTTCTAGTTATAAAATTGTCCACACATATTAACAACGTTAAGAGTCCTTAGGATATGACGATAACATATTGGATTTGAGAAGACTCCCTTAAAGGAAACATGTATATCTATTATTGTTCATCCATTAACGGTGTCTACTTTACAACATTATATAAATATGTTATGTAATGGTATAATTAAACGATCCTTTTTAAATGCACACTTACACATTCATCCCGATCCACTAAATATATTATATGAGAAAAGTACTAAGCATTCGATCGTTTCAAGTTCAACTTTTAAGAAGAATGTCTTATCATTTTGTATTATTTTCGTAACTTTTGTGAATAAAATTTTCAATGCAATATTTAAAGTTTATTGTCAGAATCCTTATTGATATTAGTAACTTACTTTTCATAGAACATGTTATATCTTTATTTTATTGAATAGATTCAACTAGTATTTAAGCCCACGCTTTGTTGCGGGTTTTTACATGTTTTTGTTGTGAAATATACATTTTTTTAATTAGCGAAAAAAATTCAAATAATAGAAAATGTATTATATATGACCCGAATCATATGTAAGAAGCGTATATAAAAATAAGCATCAAAACATATTAAAAAAAATTAATCGAAACGTAAACAATCTCGAATCTGAATACATTCAAACGTTGACCACCTTTAATTTATACTGACACATACATAACAAAAGCAAGTCATTTTTTTAAAGTTAATGAACAAAAGTTATTAAAGAAAATCAAACTATATATACTATATGGGATAAACACGAAAGTTTAGAAAATACAAGTGGTGATAATGATATTTTATAGAGTTCAAAGTTAAAAGAGTGAAAGTAACATTTTAAAATAGAGGGGTAGAAAATGTATTGACAAAATAGAAAAAGTTGAGGGATGAAAGTAACATTTACAAAATAGAGGGTTGTAAGTGACGTATTATATAAAATGGAAGTGTTAAATATGTAATTTATGCATTGTCATACTTGTACATTATGGATGAAGACTTGTACTTTTAGCTACATTAACCTTCCCTCACAAACGAAGGTTACCTATTGTATATACTTATAATGATCCTATCATTTAGTATCAAATATCTTCTAGAACGCTCATTACTATGTTTTTTTTTAGTGATCTTTATTTTTTTTATTTGTTTACTAAGCTTTCATAGTTAACTTGTTTTTAGAATGGAAAATCCAAACCACATCAGAATGTATTCATTGGGTATACCCTAACAGTTTTGGAAGTGAAAATTGAGCCCCATTCGTGTACCCGAACTATATACCGTATCGGTTACTCCAATGTAAATCCATCTAGAAAGGTATTGATCCTGATATATGGAAATCTATGAATAAAGGGCCAAATATACTTATAATCAGAGTTTATATAACGCCAAATGCTTGTGTTGTGGAACAATTTAGTCTAGAAGAAGTTAATTGTACACCGGAGAATATCCAACTAGAAGCTGATCAGAAGAAACATAATAATGATAACTGAGCAAAAAGGGAGCTTCTATAGGGCTCTCCTTATGATATCTAATTTACAAAACTGATGGGTTTATTAGGTTACAACAAAATGCTCAATGCGGAAAATCACTTAACAATTAAGAAAGGGCACATGAAACCTAAAAGGGTCTACGTCTTACACTTTGAAGGAAACATACTTTGAATAAAAAAATCTAGCATAAACCCTAGCAATTTCGAAAACTAGAAATTAAGGTTAAGGGTTTACATACCTCAAACTTGTTATAGCAAACAATATACTTTAAGCCTTCCTTTGAAGAGCCTGGAAAGCTAGCACCAAAAGGATGATGCCTCTAATGGCTCACACCCAAACTTTAGAACTAGCGGACACTTAGAGGAGAGATGAGAGGTATATTTTTCTTTCATATGCTCCTTGGTGATGCCCAAGGGGTCATATTTATAGTTTATGTAACTTAAGGACAAAGCAATATTTGAATAATTAAATAATGGATTGAATTCCTATTCAAATCCTTTCTTTATCAACATCCGAGAGGCTTCTTGAAACCCTATAAGTGCTCCCAAAATCGTCCACCCTTGGATGGTTATAGAATTGCTTATTTTGTTCAACTACTTAACAATTACAATTGTAACACCCATAGAATTCAATCCAATTTAAAACTTTTAAAACATTTCCAAAACCATTAACCATTACAAAACTTGTTTTCAAAATGTATCATATCTGAGTATCCCAGAAACAAAGTCATAAAAAGTGAAGAGTTGTACGATCACGCCTTTGCCTTGCCACGATCTCCTGATGTACCTGAAACAATAAACTGAAACTGTAAGTCCGAAAGTTTAGTGAGTTACCCCCAAAATACCCATACACACAACCATATACATATAGCAATGAACAACATACTATGGGTCCAGTCAACCATCGGGTTGGAATATCCCTGGCCCTCAACCATTGGGTTGGATTGCCCACATACTATCAATCAAACATGTGCACCTATATCAGATAATCGTATAACAGTCTACCAGACAACATACTAGGGCACTATCATCCTCGGGATGGGACACCCTCCACTACTGCTCAATCATGCGCACATATAACAAGTAATCTCCTCCTAGCATATAGATAGTCAGACCAAACTATAGGTCACTAAGCATAACCACATCCGATTTACCAGGATACCAATCTAACCGGTCATACTAGTATACAACCATCCTATCTACCAGGATGCCGAGCTAACACATCACAATAGTAACTATCTCAAATAGCAAATCAAAGGGTCGGCCTTGGTGCCTTAGACCCTTGAGTATAGTGAGGATAACTCACCTTGCAATGCCGGACGGAACCACAAAATCACGCTCCCGAAACACTGCCCCAAACTCTAACACCTATAACCATCAATGATCCAATTCATAAATATCTGCCTACCAATTACTCTCAAAAGTCAAACCAGTCAACCCTTTGGTCGAGGTCAAAGTCAACTGTCAAGGTCAACATTCCATGTTGACCTCAATTCATCGAGTACCCTCAGCTACTCGCCGAGTTCCTTGCATAACTTGCCAACTCGCTGAGTCACCATGCCACTCACCGAGTCTAAGGCAATCTTCATCATACTTGCCGAGTTGTTCATCCAACCCGTCGAGTTCATGACCATCTTCATATGACTCGCTGAGTCTACCATGTGAAACGTCGAGTCCTTCAGTCCTTCATCCATATAGATGCTTTTTAAGCCATGCCAAGGCTCCATACTGCAGATCCAAGTTCCCAAGGCATGCTTATCACGTAAAGTTACAAACTTTACGTGCATGCAAGGCTCTAATGACTCAAAATGCCAAAACCAAGCTTGAAATGGGGTTTTACACTTAAGGAGGGGTTCATGCTTGCCAATGTTGATAGCTTTATGGACTTACAAATCAAACAGAGTTCAGATCTGAAGTTATAACTTCAGATCTGAGCTCATACCCAAGAATAGCTTCATAACCAAGCCAAGAAGCCCTAACTTCATCCAAAGAGATCTAGAAAGGAATGAGGCCAAGATCATGAATTGATACCTCAAATGAAGCTAGCTGAGATAGACTTCAGACCCACAAACATTCTTGCCTCCAACTTGTTGATCTTCAAGCTTCTTACATCAAGGTCTTCTTTCCAAGCTTGAAATTTACACTAATATGGAGCACACACACGAATTAGGGTTTCTGGACTCTCAAGAGGCTGCAAAGGGACTAAGGGAGGCTAATGATCCCTTAAATAAGGTGCCAAACCCCAGAAATTAGGGTTTCACCCTCCAGCTCCAATTTGTCGAGTCACTCTTCCGACTCGGCGAGTTGGTCACTTAAACACGTGGCCCAAACCCGCTGCTACTCGATGAGTCAGGAAACCAACTCATTGAGTAGATCTTGAATTCATGAGAATTCATAACCATAAATTTGTATTCGAGAATTGGGGCGTTACAACAATTCGCTCCTTGTACCTTCAATTAATTTCAATTAATCTCAAATTAAATCCAGATTAATTTTAATTAATAATTAATCAATTCTAATGATGTCATATTAAGTTATTAACCATATAAATTAATAAATCAATTATTTTAACAGTTGATCTCATATTAATTTATTAATCAAATAATAAGTTAATAAACCAACTATATATTTCCAAATAATATATTAATCACATAATATATTAACACATCATTTCTCTCTCTCTCTCTCTCTCTCTCTCTCTCTTACACACACACTCGCTCTCTCTCTCTCTGTTAATATCATTTCTATCTATTTTGGTTATGAGGGAAACCCAAAAAGGAATTTGCTTGTCTTTGCGAGTTTATACTAATTTAGTTATGAGCTTAGACGTCTTAATCTAACAGTCTCTCACTTGAATAAGTCTATAACTACAATTACAAGTATAGCCAAACAACAAAGAGTGTTTTCCAAAGCCACTACCGAACTCTGATTCAAATTAAATGTCAAACCTAAGATATGTGATCAACTACTTCTTCGTTATGCAATATATTGTATGGACATGAGACATGGATTCAAATCAATCTCACGGTCTAAGATTCTATTTCCTGATTTCCGATTTGTGATGATTAGCATCAAACTACTATTTGAACTCATGAATTTAGTTTAGGAAAGGCCTTGTACATGAATGTCAACATTAAATCATTGAGGGCCCCAAAAGATATCGTTGTTCCTTATTCAGGAAAAAAGAATGAATTACATTGACTTTATAGTCATACATTTTACTCACCAAATCATACATGGAATAACTTTTTATAACATCCTGTTACGAGATGTGTTTTAGTAAACCAACGCACAACTGATTGGCAAACTATGACCTATATATATTTGCTTTAAGAATAGTAGATATTATCATCTTAGAATTACTCGTAATAAAATCCATTTTCTAAAACAGACTATCTAAAATCATATATTACATATTATATAACAAAATGTTAAAAACAAGTTCTAAAACAGACTATCTAAAGTCACATATTACATATTATATAACAAAACGTTATATAGATGTTACCGATCAAACTATAACATTATTTTGTAAAAATATTCTATGTGTACATACACCATATTTTATTCTTTTAGAATATTCTAATTTTATATATGTTTGCAGTTAGCCTATAATTTATGATAACAAATAACACATAACATTATTCTATTACAATAACATACATCTCATTTTTATAATGGCAAACATAGAATATTATTATAATATAATATTGTACATACATACTTTAATTTTAAGTTTATCTAGTATGTGAAAGATATTACTAACATTATACGACATTAACTACAAATTATATGTATTATTATTTATAGCATAACTGTTCTTCAACCATAATGTCATTTTATTAAGCACTCACCAATCTCTAAACCTTCAGACCATAACTATTGTTTACCAAAGATTCATCTGTTCATGTTGTTCAAAATATAGAAAACATAGATAAAAAAAGGATACTCTATATTTATTAACCATTAAACACTTCTAAATATTTAATTAATTTGACAGTCGTCATTCCATTTCTTCTCTTTCTGCTCCAAGTTAAGATGCTTTGCTTGATCATATTTTCCAAACTCCTTAGCTTCTTAAATTAGTTTATATGTAGGTTACCATTCAACTTAGCTGCATCATGAAAAGTAACATCATTAGAAACAAGTATTCATCTAAATAAAGTTCCCAATATAAATAAACAACTATTAATAAAGGGTTTAGGTCATTTTTGGTCACTTAACTTTTGGTTTTGTACTCATTTGGTCACTTAACTCTTTTTAATTTTTAAAAGGTCATTAAACTTTTGACTTTGTGCTCATTTAGTCACTTAATTTTTGGTTTGGTCACTTAACTTTTAGATTTGTGCGCATTTAGTCACCTAACTTTTAAAATTGTGCTCATTTAGTCACTAAACTTTTGAAAAGATTTAAAAGTTTAGTGACTAAATGAGCACAATTTTAAAAGTTAGGTGACTAAATGTGACCAAACCAAAAGTTAAGCGACTAAATGAGCACAAAGCCAAAATTTTGATGACCTTTTAATACTTAAAAAAAATTAAGTGACCAAATGAACACAAAAACCAAAAGTTAAGTGACCAAAAATGACCTAAACCCATTAATAAACAACAAACACCAAAAGTTGTAACATTCTAAGAATAGTTAACGGTGTGGATGAAACATGTGATCAAATTTAACATGAGTTATAACTAAACACCTAAAAAACCATAAATAATAATTTATCAAAATATGATACCTAGAATATTAGGCTGTAAAACACTACCTTTACAAACTTACTACTTAATCATGTCATCAAAAATTAAATTTGCTATTCATAAAACCCTAATTTATTATTTTACTACTAGATTTTTCATTAATCAATCAATTAACATCTTTGATAACATTATATTTATATTTACAAACATAAAAACAATAATACCATCAAGTAATAAATTATGTTGTATAACCAATGGATTTTGTTATAAACTATCTTAAACAAAATAAAACAAAATAAGAACCATAATTAATAAAAATAAAATTTCTAGAATGTTCTATTTTACTAATTTACTTCTAGATCATGTTATTATCAACATATTAACACCTGCAGTTAATACTAAAAGATTCTTCTCTCCAACTGTTTCCTCTCCAAAATTCCCCTCTAAACCCAAATATATTTGGTCATCAAAATTCATCTTTGGAACTTTTGTTTGTCTTTCTTCATTTTTTGGAAACACATGGTTCCACATGTTGAATTTCAACCACTTTTCCATTCATGTTTTTCTCAATGTCTCTTCTTTATCCATTTCCTTACGGGTAAAATAGAATATCAAAATACTAAAACAAACTAATATATTATATTGTTGAAAATCCGAATTTAATATTAATATATTATGTTGTTGAAAATGTATCAAGCATTGTTACCAATGAGATTTTTCGCTTAATGAGGCTTACGTCAATCAAAACTAAAACAAACTAGTATATTATGTTGTTAAATCAATCAAAACTAAAATAGAAAATCAAAATACTAACTTAACTAAATTACTAACATCAAACCTTATTAATATTCTATTATTCATTAATATTATAGACCAAAATACAATATTCAAGGTTATAAAAAACATTCAACGTTAGCTAGTCGGTGGACTGGGGTTAAATGATTAATTGGTTAGTCGGGGATTAATCGGAGACCATTAATTGCTAATTTGATGAATTTTCAAAAATTAAATATGATTAATATCATAACAAAGTTCATAAATATCACAGACATTATAATAAAAAAGGTTAATATAATTAGTACAATATTAATCATTCCCCAAATGATTTTCATTGAGATAAAACTTATTCAAAGTATTAAAATTGTATCGTTTTCTACTGCTTCACTCATTTTATAGTTAGTGATTAATCGTTAGGCGCCATCTAATCGGTCGGGTAGCACCTAGGGGTTAATCAGAGATTAATCGGGACCTAGTCGGAATTTTTACAACAGTGAGAATATTAGAATACTAGTGTTGTTATGTAACTATGCATACATTAAGACTTAACAATGTATAACATCAATGATATCTTATTAGTCTTGTTCTAAATTTTTGTTCTAGAATATCAGATAAAATATGCGATGTTATCCTTCAGCAGACATACGTACACTTTTGTTCTAAATATTTTGGAATTATAGATCTAATTGTCTAATAACTTAAGCTCTAATGAAATAATGAAAAATTAATTAGAATATCAGAACAATTTTGTTGATTTGGAGTTTTCGTAATAACTCAAAATCTATAAGCAAAACACATTTGAGTTATCTATAGAGTTAGCATCTAAATTCAAATCTCTTCACTATTTCATATATTCTATATAAATCACATCGATATGTAGAATTAAATAATAAGTTATATAACAATGTATTCCATTACATCATGACTTTGAGAGATAACTCTAACGTGAAATATCTCGATTAGTAAATTCGTGGAATATACAAAGTGATTTCAACTAAAACCTTAATATAACCGGAATACAAACAATTATAGAATATCTCAGAGATGAATACATTAACTCAAAATTGTAGATAAAGATAAAATCATCAATTATAATAAATTAACTCAAAATCACACACAAAGAGAAAATCGCGAGTAGATTGTAGTATTATACACTACATGGACTAACTCTAGATGAAAAATCTAAATCTGATTTTGTAGAATGGGCCATTTATGAGAATAAAAGGTCCATAACTTGATCTGGTTTCAAAATCATAATCACAAGTTTGACAATCTGAATAAGAATGAACCATAAATTGTATTAAACTAGAATGCCTAGAATATTGATGTATTTAACCTTATTTCGATGTATGTGTACTAAATAATCTAATTAACCAACATAATAACATTATAACTTAAATTTACTAATCATAATACTTAGAATACTCATATATAAAACCCTATTTATCAAAATTTATAATAGAACCTAATTAATCAACAAAATACCTAGAATAACTCTTTTACGCTCTTCAACAGAATCATCTATTTCAACTGGAGATGATTTTTTAAGAGATTCATAATCAGATGTATTCGCGCTCTTATTTGTGGTAGAATGAAGTCACGATTTCCAGAGTATGAATCAGTATCCGCTTCTTTAGTTTTTTCTAGGATTTTAATCGGGTGATTTGAGAAATTTTTAGGGTTTTAATCGAGAAAGATTGGGAAGGAACATTTTATCAAAATCAAAGGTAACCATAAATAAGGTTTTAATCTTAATCAATGAGATTTCTTAGAATTAAAGGCGTATCAAACTAATGGAAGATATTAATCGACAGATTTCATGGCGACGGAACATCTAGGGTATGAAATCATTTAAGGAAGAACTATGGAAAATGGATACAATTTGTTTCAGTACCAGGTGACTAAAAGGAATTGAAGAGAATAGCCCCCCCCCCCCCCCCCCCCCCCCCGGCGTCCTTATAGTAATCTTAAACTTTGAAATAATTTCAAATTTGTCACTGCCTTCCATCAGCTTTTTTGGTTTTAATCTCAGCCGTAAATTATTTATGGTGAATGCTTTAAATTTTGTCCATTTGTCTCACAAAATCTAATTCTCTCATATGAACCTATATATATATATATATATATATATATATTAAGAATGAAATAGAGAGAGTTCAAAGTTCTACACAATGCATTAGGTACAGGGTCGGTCCAAAGATATAATGGGCCCAGGACGAAGAGAAAAAATGGGCCCTATAGTTGAAAATAGACAAACATTTACAAAATTCACTATTAATATTAAAAGACAAAAATATGGTCACAACATTACAAAAACATCTAACTTAAAGAAAAATATTTTTCCTAGCATTTTTAGATAAGTTGATTTCTTTCTTTCTCTCTCTCTCTCTCTCTCTCTCTATATATATATATATATATATATATATATATATATATATATATATATATATATATATATATATATATATATATATATATTCTATGAAATTTTGGGCCCCTTAGAGAAATGAGTCCTAAGCGACCGTCCGAGTTGCCTACCGTCTAGACCGGGGCTGATTAGGTAATTTGAAACGTTGTTCGATATTCATTTAAAAGTTTAAAGTTGCATTTGATATAACCTAAACAATAAAACTTTATTCGATTTAAAGAAACTTCAATGCTTAATCTGATATGCATCACCAATGTAAAGATTTATTTGAAGTACATTACAATTAGAAAGGACGGAAATACTCGAATCCAACACCAAAAGTTGAAATCGAAACTTTTGTGATATGTTTTTGGCCGGTTAAATGATTATTGGACATGGTACACGATGTTTTTTTTAACCGACAAATGAATATATATAAAAAGGAGCCCCTAGCAAGAAGCTAGGAAAAGACCCAAAACAGATACAATATGGAAATAAGAGAAAACAAAGTAAGCAAACAATTTTAAGAAAAAACCTCCGGTTTTATAGTGGTTGTATACTCCAATCCGTCCATTTAAGACTCTCGTTACCACTTTTGTGTTTGAACCAGACGAAAGTGATGGATTTGATAATATCTGCAACTTTTGTAGCTGCCATTTTGTTTTTGTTGAACCGCCAATTGTTCCTTGCTTTCCACACACTCCACATCATTTTGTAACATATACCAACAACTCTCACTCTCCTTTTTGGACAATTTCCCCAGTTTGAGGCATAATCCAAAACATCAACCATCGAATTCAAGCTGACCAAAGGGATATTACACCAACTAAAAATTTATTCCATGATTGACTTTGCGAAAGGACATTGTACTAAAATGTGATCCACTGTCTCTTCTACGTTCCCGCACTGTTGAAAAATGTTTGAGTCCACCATCACCCCTCTTTTGATAAGTTCCACTGCAGCTGATATTCGCCCTAATCTAGCCCTCCATATGAAGCTCGTTACTTTTAAAGGCACCTGTTTAACCCATAAGAATTTTCCAATGCCTACCGGTTCCTGAGTTTGCAATCTAACTCTCAATGTTTTGACTTTAAACTCACCATCAGTCGTAAGGCCACATGACCAAGTTACACCATGTGGCTGCACATTCTTTTTAATCACCTGATCAATTGAAACTCCTTTTTTCTCTAGGTTTTTCTTTGCACCAGTAATGTTTTTCCAAGTTCCTGTCAATGTTTTTTTTTGAATAATATTCATCCGGTTTGTTTTGAATATTATGTATACCTTTAATAACTTTTTCCCATAATGCCCTTTGTTCCACTCTTAATCTCCACAACCATTTTACAATAAGGGAAGTATTTAGTGCTTTTAAGGAACCCCCCCCCCCCCCCAACCACCTAGCTTCTTATCCGTTATTACCTTCTCTCATGAAACCCAATGAATTTTTGTTTGCTCCTCCGACCCCCCCCCCCCATAAGAATCGGTGTCTAATTTTCTCCAGTGTATTGATTACTCCTCCGGGTGCTACAAATAGTGATAGAAAGTATGTTGAGAGGTTCCCCATTACTGATTTAATGAGCGTTAATCGTCCCCTGAATGAAAGAGATCTTGCTTTCCAAATTGACAATTTTCCCCGAAATCTATCCACCATCGGTTTCCATTGCTTCTTCAATTTCATGTTGGCTCCCACAGGTACGCCTAGGTAATTGAACGGTAGGGCGGATGGTTCGCATCCGAGAGGCCTTGCCCAACACGATGTTCTCTAATCACGTTTGCAAGTTTTGGATGATTATGGTATATTCGGGTTATACTATTTCAATAATCCAATCCTATTTGACCATTTCTGAATCTTTTATATTTTTTTTTGAATATTTATACTTGCATTATTAAAATATATGATTTTAAAATTATATTATAATATTATATATATGATGTTATATATAATATTATATATGATTTTATAAAAAAGAATGTTTCAATATGTATTAACTACTAATTACTTTTAAGAATGATAAGTATTAATGTAATTTCTAATATTTAAGTTAAGATATTAATTAGTTTATCATGAGATTTGCATGTTATAAATTTTATATAATGATAATAATACTAATGTTTCATTTATCTTGTTAATGTTGTTAGAAATTGAATTTATGAAAAATTAAGTTGTTTTGTTTGGATGTGATTGTAATTGAGATTTAGGTAATGAAAATTTCAACAAGTAAATTTTAACTATGAACGTTTCAATATGTATTAATTTACTACTAATTACTTTGAACAATGAAAAATATTGAAGTAATTTCAAATATTTAAGTTAAGATATTGATTAGTTTATTATCATATTTGCATGTTATAAATTTTATATAATAATAACCATACTAATGTTTCATTTATCAGAAATTAAACTTGTTGATGTTGTTAGAAATTGGAATTATGAAAAATTATGTTGTTTTGTTTGTATGTGATTATTGTAACTGAGATTTAGGTAATGAAAATTTCAACAAGTAAATTTTAACCTATTAAAATCTTAAATGAGATACTCGATACCAATGAACGTGTCAATATGCATTTACTACTAATTACTTTTAAGAATGAGAAGTATTGATGTAATTTATAATATTTAAGTTAAGATATTGATTATTTTATAATGATATTTGCATGTTATAAATTTTATATAATGATAATCATACTGATGTTTCCTATATAAAAAATTAAACTTCATGATGTTGTTTGAAATTAGAATTATGAAAAATTAATTTGTTCTGTTTGCATGTGATTGTAATTGAGATTTAGGTAATGAAAATTTCAACAAGTAAATTTGAACTTATTAAAATACTAAATGAAATACTCGATACCTACGGGTATACATATAAATAATCCGATTAACATTTTTTTAAAGTTATCCAATAAAACGAAAGCAATAAGATATAGTTTGTGATCCCATGACATACTCTATCACCAATTTATGACATACTCATCCCACTTTACACCTAACCAAATTTTCATTCGAAGGAAAAATATATGACGCGTATAAAATTGGAAATGATTTATTCTACTTCAGTTGCAATAAATGAATATATTCGACCAAATCCCTCTATCTTGGATTACTATAGGGACCAAATTTGTAATATACCAAATATCACGCGTTTTATCCAACCATTCACAAAGGACATATAGCCCCCCAGCTGTTTCTCCAACCGACTAATCCACCCGCACACGCCCCCAGATGAGTATATATACATCGCCATTTGCGAATCACTCACTTAAAGGCGCTCATTTTTTTAGAAAACCCTACCAACAATCCACAACTTCACTGATAACTTGACATAACTACCAACAAACCATAACTGTCACTCCATACTTCCAAACACTACAAGCAAACAAGCTACGTATGGATGCCTTCAATGACTACAAAAACTCCTATCTAACACTCTCATCTGAAAACCCTCCTCTAGGATCCTCTTCGAACTCAAACGACACCAGAAGCACCGGTGGGGATGCAGTTGCTGACTCAGAAGTGAAGCTGGCTTCACAAACCCCGAAGAAGAAAGCCGGAAGGAAGAAGTTTAGGGAGACTCGACACCCGGTTTACCGAGGAGTTAGAATGCGGGATAACGGGAAGTGGGTTTGTGAGGTGAGAGAGCCCAATACGCAGTTCAGGGTGTGGTTAGGGACGCATCCCACTGCTGTAATGGCAGCTAGGGCACATGACGTGGCTGCTTTGGCCTTCAGGGGGCGATCGGCGTGTTTGAACTTTGCTGACTCTGTGTGGCGGCTGCCTGTCCCGACGTCTAACAAAATAGAGGATATACAAAAGGCGGCTGCAGAAGCTGCGGAGGCTTTTAGATATACGGACACCGAGGATGCAGTGGAGAATGTGGAAACAAATGAGTTGCCGGAAGTTCAGTCTTACGTTGATGAAGAAGAGATTTTCGAGAGTTCCGGATTTTATGCCAGCATGGCCGAGGGACTGATGGTGCCACCTCCTCCGATGGTGGGGTATGGCAACTATGGCGATAACATGGACTTTTGTGATGACGTGTCTTTATGGAGTTTTTAGTGTTCGATTGTGTGCTTTACATATCCTTTTTCTTATTTAAGATATGTACTATGTAGCCAGGTTGATTGTGTTTTTCCGTTTATGGCTTAAACCTTTTTTTTTTAGCCAGGGCAATGGATTCGTTATATGCAATATTTGCATTGTAAAATACATCATTTCGAAATAAAACACTTCTTCCATAACCTGTTTACACTTGTAGGAAAAGTAAAGTTAGTTTCAAATATCAATGGAAAAACTCTTTTATTTCTTCAAACTTTTACAAACAACAAATCTAGTAACATCTCTAAAATACACTACAATAGACACAGAACTAAACTAATTGAAAGATACAAGTCTATTGAATTGAGATTAAACCCATAGCTTATAAACCCTAATTTCTTCTGCGTGTCAAGAGAACGAGAGTGTGTGAGAGAAACGAAGAGAGATGAAGAAGTGAATGAATTAACCCTCATCGTCTCTATGTCTTTAATATATAGTACTCCCAGTAGTTTGGATTTAGTCCTTGCACTTTCTTTTAGCTACATATCCTCATTCGTCATCACACTGGTTCCATCTTCTGTCTATTCTAGCTATCTAATCCTCAACTTTAAGCAACATTTCATATTAGACCCTTGCATAAAACAATAACAAAGTACAAAACTTGAAACTTGTGTCTATTATTTTCAAAAGTTAAGATTGAGAGATATTAATATCTTTTAATACCATCTATCGATCATAACTTAGAAAAGGATATGTTAATAACAACTTTTTACACAAACAACTGTGTTGAACTCCGTTTAAAGATTTTATAAACATATCTACCATTTGTTCTTTAGAAGAAGTTTTAACCATTTTTTTACTCAATCTCAAATATTTTCTCTAACAAAATACACAATATTTCAATTGGTAAATCACACTTTGAATTCCAATCTTGTGACGATTTAATAACCCATCCAACCTCACAATCAAGTAAAGGCTTTATACTGAAATCAGTTGAGGATTTGTGAAGACTTTGTTGTTTTTATTAAACTTCCAATAAAGTTATAGACTTTCCAAAGAAAAGGCAATCGAGTTATGGATCTCCTATAACTAACTAGTACATTTTCCCAAGTCAGCATCTACATGAGCAAACTGACTTAGAATTCAAAGATCTATTCAATGCGCTTCCTTTATCCGAATTTGCCTTTTAAGTATTTTAGAATTCTTATAACTAAGTTTAAATATAATTTTCAAGAAGAATGCATAAAGTGACTCAATGTTTGTATTGCAAATAAAATATCAAGATGAGTTTTAGGTACGTCCATAAGTTTCCTCATGAGTTTTTTGACAACAATATATATATATATATATATATATATATATATATATATGGAATGAGTTCTATGGAAAACAAATAACTAGGGCAACATCTACCGGAACCAATAATCAAATGACAAGTGTCCATTTCTTTCTTCACAAGTAATGTATTGTGGAAGTTATTGTGGAAGTGATGTGTTGTCATGTTTTCATTGGTTCAAATATATGTTGTCCTAATCATTCATTTTCCATATAACTCTTCCCATATATATATATATATATATATATATATATATATATATATATATATATATATATATATATATATATATATATATATATAACTTATTAATTATACAAAATTCAGGTACGGCTCAACAAGTTTGAGGTTTTAAGCGAACCAAAAATATAAAACTCTTTAATAAACAAAAAAATTTATTAATTAAAGAGTTCATTTTTTTATTATGTATATGTGTTCTGTGAATCACCATGACAAGCTTCCTTGAGTTTGTTCTAACCTAAATTTAGAATTTCCAACGAAAAAAAAAGACACAGAAGTATTCAAGACTTGACAATTAAAATTTGGTATTCTTTAATCAATGGATAAATTAAAATAATTAACCACAATCGGTTAACCCTAATAGATGATAAAAAAAACCAAAAAAAGAAGTGAAACACATACCTTTTGACGTTGAGGATTTGAGCAATTAAGAATCGAGATAGAAGAATTGAAGATAATGTGATGTTTCTGTTTTCAAGATCACACTGAAGTATCGCATGTGTTTCGTCTTCAAGAATCAAGATTGCTCACTGTGATGTGCCACATCCGACAATTAGTAATTGACTAATTAATATTTTAGTTATATTAATATTGTGTTAAGTTTGGAGAATATGTGGTCTTTTAGAATCGGGGACCTTAAGCCCCTAGCTTAGCAAAATATAAGGTTGAGTCGCTCTTGAAAAAATTAGAGTCTATATGTTCTCTACTAACAATGATAGACAAATCTAAAGGTGTATCAACATTTTTACATCTTAACAGCCCATATTCATATAGCAACTTAATAATATATTTTATCTCACGCAACAAATACCACTTGGAATATTAATTATTTTAACAGCAAGACAAAATCTTTATCACAACCAAATCCTCAAGCAAAAGTTTTGTATTCAAAAAATCTTTAACTTTTTATTTCTTATGAGGAATTGCCTGACAGGCAAAATTATATAATCTACATACACAAACAAATCAATAAAAGAATCAACTTTTAGCAAAGTATATAAAGAATAATTGTTTTGTTATGTTGAAAATCATAATCAATTAAATAGGTTAATTTCCCATTCCACATTTATGGGGCTTGTTTAAGACCACATAATAACTTTAACGACTTATAAATTGTGGTTTTATTTTTGAAAAATATCCTAAAGGCAAGGACATACGTACAAATTCAAATGGAAAGTTTCATATAAGAAACTATTATTAACATCTTAATGATACAAGTTCAACCATAATTAATCCAATAAAATTTAAACATTTACTTGTAACTAGTTTACCAACCAACAAAAAAGTTTCTATCACAATCTCAGCATGGAAAACCCCATACCGTTCATCCAGCAACTCCATGATCCCCTCCTTGATGGTACCAAGCATCATAGGAGTTGCATCCAAAATATCACAAGTGATCTAAGACGAAACGAACTCGCGAATCCTCTCATTAATCAGCTCAGCACAGGAGCCTGAACTTGAACTTGAACCAGAACCAGAACTAGAACCAAAAGCTTCTCCACGAGTGTTCATCACCATACCATAAAACCATACAATGATCAGAACATACCCAAAGAATCCAGATTCTACATGCTTCTTAGAATCCTGGTGACTTTCCTTAATTCGAGTATGGATCATGTGCTTCCAGTAGTACAGACCTATTACTACATTCCACATCTATCCTTACTTTCCTCAAGAATCATCGTGAATCTTCTAAGTCACCTTTTCATATTGATACTCCTCATACCCGCTAAACAACGCACCACTCACACCAAAACACTTCCTAAGCTCTCATAGGATCCTCCACCTCACCATGCCATCAGCTGCTAAAAAACTCCTACTAATGTCTATTAACTACTTCATGAATAAAATTTCATGCAACAAATTTTAAATAATCCTTCGACTAAATGACTTGACCTTACAACGATTGGAAGCAGACAATAGTTGCACATAGGGGTGCAAACGAGCCGAGCCCGAGCCCGAGCCTGGCTAGGCTCGGCTCGGGCTCCTTTAAGTTATATGAGGCTCAAGCTCAAGCTCGGCTCGATTCGAGCTTTGTTGTACTGAGCTCGACTCGAGCTTGTAAATAATTATATAAGCTCGGCTCGTGCTCGGGCTCGACTCCTTTTTATTTGACATGCCTAAATAAGCTTAAGCTTGGCTCGAGATCATTAAGAAGCTTGTTTACTAATACCCTAAATCCATAATTCTCCAAATATATTTTTATTTTAATATATATATATATATATATATATATATATATATATATATATATATATATATATATATATATATAAAAGTTATATTATATAAAGGCTCGTTTAGGCTCGCGAGCCTAATCGTGCTTAATGACATAGGCTCGAGCTCGAGCTCGTTTAATAAACGAGCTTAATATTAAGCTGGAGCTCAGCTCGAGCTCGTTTAAAATCAATTTCGATTCGAGCTTTTAACGATCTGATCCCGAGTAGCTCACGAGTAACTTGACTCGTTTGCACCCCTAGTTGCACAATAGGGCCAAATCAGTCACTCTAAGATTATTTAACCTTCGTAACATGTAATTTAACAATTAATTAACATCAATATGAGTCCTACAAATCACAAAGCAAGAAATATTCGAGCAGTAAAACTTTACAGACCACAAAACATCAACATGCATCCTACCTAATAGGCATTCTTGCATACAACCCTTAACATATCCTCATGCTAACTTCTAGCATGCAAAACATATAACATAACAACATATATGGGTATTCTGGGAATCACTTACTTGAGATCGGTTGATTGCACGCATTGCACCCCTTTCTTTGTAAAAGTATTTTTTTGGAAAATTTTATTTTCTTTCAAAAAGATTATTAATTCCTCAGTTTGAATTCGGACATACCTGAGAGTGTGCCTGAATCCCTCAAACAAGGCTCTGATACCAACTTGTAACGTCCCAAAAATAGTAGTGAAAAATTTCATTGTTAAACCATCAAGTCATACAACATATATTCCAAAACCAACAAAGTAAAAATATATTTTTCAAACATCAGAGTACTTGGGTATGTACGATAGTACAAAAGTACTTGGATAGGTACGACAGTACAAAAGTACTTGGATAGACATTACAACACAGTAACTTACACGGCCCTAATACATCCTCTCATTTATTATTGTACACAACCCTTTAATACCTAATTATATTATTAAGTATTTTATTAGATCAAGTAACAATCATATCATATTGTAGAAATATGTTAAACACAACAAAAATAGCGCACATAACATTTAAGCAATTAGAATTCTTGTATCTATGTGTAAATTTGAAAGTAATTATGCACTCACTTGAAAGTAATTCGATGGTTTATATTATTAAGTATATTATTAGATCAAGTAACAATCATATCATACGATATTTGTTCTCGATTGTCTTTATATCGACATAATCATATGGACGAGATCCTCAACTCTCGTTTAGATTGTTTTTCCTAACCATCAACCGATCTCTACTTTGGTTTCTGAATTGTATACCACTACGCTGAAACTTCAAAAAATCATAACTCCCTCTCATGAAGTCAAATTTGGATGTTCCTTATATGCACGCTCTCGTTTTAGCGACTACTACAAATCTCGAGTGATGTGAATAGGATGGAAATTACAACTTCTCATTTATGAAAGGACATGAATGCCCTCCACAACCTCATATTATCCATAGAAAGGTTTTAAACAGAATGAAACTTACTTGTAGTGAAAGGATATCCATGATCCCGACTTCACAAAATGGAATAAAAGCCAAGTAGGAAAAAAGAAGATCGGGTCCATAACTGTACAAAGTATAATGATGGATGAAATATGTATGAAATCAAGACCAAAAGTAAGATTAAGATGCCTAGATTATTTTAAGGTAGTAGAGTGTTACATATCATTTGCTATTCCAAAATCCCTCTTCTCTGTAGGACTAAATGCCCCTACAGATCTTGCTCGTCTCCAAAGACCTTCAGACAATCCTCCAGAATTTTCCTCATTACTTGATATCCTACAATCAAAGATTATTCATTCACTAATTCATCACCGTAATTAATCAATATAGATTTATGTATAAAGCATAAAGCATATTGTATATAATCAGAAAAGGCAAGATCACAGCGCCTGGGAACAAGGTAAGGAACATCTTTATCTACCATTGTGCTAAAATATGAACACACACGCACACAAGTTTTATTTAGATTTGTTATATAATGAAGTTGAAAAAAAAGAATAGAAATGAGAGCATACTTGAAGGTGGATTCAACAGAAAACAGAAGAACATGAACATAAAATATAGATATTTCATCTAATTCTCCATGCTTTGGTATCAAGAGAACGATTAGATTCGCAGGAAAGCAAATAGAAGGGAGAAGAAAAAAATTAGGGTCAAATATAAGAAACTTAAATCATCTGCTCAAATTGCTAACTGGAAGGTAGACTCGTGATCGTTTACTTCAAAATAAGGTAGACGGGAGGTGGAACCCTCAATCACCGGCGTTAGATTTGTAGAACGCTCAATCGTCGATAACGGTAACTTGATAGTGTTTATGAGTCTGAGGTTACCAACCATGCAAAGCATTTGTGTGGAGCTCGTATGGAATGATTTGTGAAACAACTGATGAAGTTTATTTTAGGGTTTATGAGGGTTGGAGGTGGGGGAAGACTAAACGCCTTGTCGATTTTATGAAGAAAGTGGAGGCATCGATAGTGGGTAGAGGAGCTGCTTCCATAAGGTAAAAAGGGAGATAGAACAAGGCGGGTTTTCAATTTTTTGGGATTTCATTTCCCCCTTGCCTATTAAAAAAACTTAAAATGAGTTCATGATAAAAATTATAAAAAAAAAAAAATCATGAGGGACCTTTTAAACCAACATACTAAACATGGTTGAGGTACATTGATAATAACCTTTCCATCTTTTATATAGAATTAAAGTTTTCTTTTTCTCGACTTTCTTAAGATGAAGTTAAATTTTATTATATATACTTTGCTATTAGAGGTAATAATTTAGTACAATTGTAAAGAGGACTGACCATGATGTTATCTTCCTCAAATATATATATATATATATATATATATATATATATATATATATATATATATATATATATATATATATATATATATATATATATATATATATATATATATATATATATATTACTATTTAATATTTTTATTAATCAACCGTGAATCAACGATTATAATTTTATATAATTAAAAAAATATAAATTTTTTAATTAATAATATATTAAAAATAATTAATTAATAATTATAAATTTTAATTAATTTTGTGTATAAACTAGGAAATGATTTTATTCTACTTCAGTTGCAACAAGTGAATCTTGGACCAAATACTTATATCATACATTAGTATAAGGACCAAATTTGTAATATACCAAATATCACGCGGTTAAGAAATAAAATAACTGGTTCAGGCTCCTTCCTTCCTCCTCCACACAAAGCCCCAGCTGTGTTTTTTACTTTCTCCAACCGACTAATCCACACGCCCCCAAATCGGTATATATACATCTCGATTTGCATATCACTCACTTAAAGTCGCTCATTTTTTTTAAAAAAGCCTACCAACAATCCATAACTTCACTGATAACTTGAAATAACTACCAACAGACCATAACGTCACTCTTTACTTCCAAAGACTACAAGAACAAGCAACGTATGGATGCCTTCAATGAATACCAAAACTCATATCCCGCAGTCTCATCGGAAAATCCTCCGTTAGCATCCTCTTCAAACTCAAACAACACCAGAAGCACCGGTGGGGATGCATTTGCTGACTCAGAAGTGAAGCTGGCTTCACAAACCCCGAAGAAGAAAGCCGGAAGGAAGAAGTTCAGGGAGACTCGACATCCGGTGTACCGGGGAGTGAGAATGAGGGATAACGGGAAGTGGGTTTGTGAGGTGAGAGAGCCCAACACGAAGTTTAGGGTGTGGCTAGGGACTCATCCCACTGCTGTAATGGCAGCTAGGGCACATGACGTGGCTGCTTTGGCCTTCAGGGGGCGATCGGCGTGTTTGAACTTTGCTGACTCTGTGTGGCGACTGCCTGTCCCGAAGTCTAACAAAATAGAGGACATACAAAAGGCCGCTGCAGAAGCGGCGGAGGCTTTTAGATACACAGACACGGAGGAAGCAGTGGAGAATGTGGAAACAAATGAGTTGCCGGAAGTTCAGTCTTACGTGGATGAAGAGGAGATTTTTGAGAGTTCCGGATTTTTTGCCAGCATGGCCGAGGGATTGATGGTACCACCTCCTCACACGATGGGGTATGGCAACTATGGAGATAACATGGACTCTTCTGCTGATGGGTCTTTATGGAGTTTTTAGAGTTTGTGTGATTTACAATTTACATATTCTTCTTGATGAATAAGATGCGATAGGGGCGAACTTTCATTGCCCATCGTACCTTTGGGGCCCATCCTATAAGGGCCTAAAAATTTCATTGGTTATGTAATGTTAATATATATTCGATTAGGAAATTGGATTGGTTTCGGGTCGACGGGTTACAGGTTGGCGGGTTAAAAATTATAAACCTAATCCAACTTATATGATATATAGGTTGACGGGTTGGATACTTCAACCCAACTTAACCCATATAACACGTTTAAGTATATGGATACGTACACGTGTTCACATATTAGTGGGTCGAATCCAACTTTTATAACACATTTAATAAATAAGCAATACATTTTAAAAAAAAATAAAGTTTTTTCAAGATAAAGTCATAAAGTGATTAAAGTCATTAAAAAAAATGTTTTCAACATAAAATCATAAAACCATTAACATACATATAAAATTGAAAAGTAAATTTATTCATACAAAATACAATTGTTCAAAAATACCCAAAAATACTTTGACAATTCATTCATGTTAGAATTAACATTTCTTCCTCCAAGATTAACTTCTTCATGACAAACTTCAAATAGAACCAATACAACAAAATTAAATTTATAATATTTTGAAAGCTACATAAATAGTTTTATGCATTCTACTCTTTCTACCAAAAAGAACTCACAAATGACAACTTAACATATGTTTGAATACAATGATACAGATATTAAGAATACGGAAGTAAATCAGATTTCATTAATAATTAAATATATCTATTTTTTTAAATGTAATATATATATATATATATATATATATATATATATATATATATATATATATATATATATCCATATTCTAATAAATAAATAGGTTTATTCTCATATTGACAAGTGTCATTATATTAGAACTCCTCATTAATATTGTAAGTCCCCTATCATGCCACTTGTCAATATATTAATTATCAATTTCAAATTTTAAACTTTAAATTTCCCACCCTAATTATATTAAATATTTTTTTTCATTTTAATTATATTAATTAATAACATTAGATTAAAAAATAAAACAAAATTAATACAAATTATAAAGTGATAATAATTTCACGTATTTATTTAAATCAACGATTATAATTTTATATAACTAAAACAATATATCTTAAGTAATAATTATTTAAAATAATTGATTGATAATTTTGATTTTTAATATGAATGTTTAAGTAATTTTATAACCGTGGTTTTTACGGGTTATAAACTAATATATATATATATATATATATATATATATATATATATATATATATATATATATATATATATATATATATATATATATATTTGTGTGTGTGTGGGTTGGCGGATTGACCCACGAACCCAAACAGGTAACCCAACTTAACCCATGAAATAAACGGGTTGACGGATTGGCAGATAAAAAATCTCAACCAAAATTCATTTATTTTCTGGTTTGGTCAGTGTCGAGTTACGGGTTAGGTCAAGAATTGTTACTCATATAATCAATAGTTGAATTAAAAAAAATAAGAAAACTTATAGAAAATGGGAATAGCGAAATTCAAATGCCCAAATTTGATACATTACTAAAGTCGGGAAGAAACAACATCATAAATATAATTATCGTTGTTCGTAGAGAAGATGAGTTGTGAAAAAAAACTAGATGATATCAAATTAACAAATTATAACCAATAAATTATGAAGCAATCAAGTAATGATAAAATAGATTAAGTTCTTTAGGTCATATAAACTTCCACGTTTTAATGGTTAAAATCTAATTGCATATAGAATCTTATTAATTTTTATTTTCATTATAGCATGATAAGTAAATAAAAAAAGTTCAAAGTTAAGATATTAAAAAATTACATAGACTCATCGATGCTAGCTAGAAGAAATTAAAGAGTTTGACTACTATATGTTTATATAAAGCTATATTAGACAATATTGATCTTAATATTATTATTAATAACTTTGTATCTAAAAGTATATATAAAGTATTTTTCTAAAAATATATATAAAGTATTTTTCTTTAAGTTAATGAATTTTTATAAATAGTTTGACTATATTTGTGTATTTGGTAATATTATTAATGATTTTAATTTTTATAAATAGTTTGACTATATTTGTGTATTTGGTAATATTATTAATGATTTTAATTTTTCTTTTAAAAAAAAAGAATCTCTCTTTTAAGGGTCATTTTTATTTCCACTTGCACCCGACCAAAAATCTGTTTACAATGACCGTGTATAGGTCCATTCTCTTTTTTTCATTTATCGCTTAATCTTTTTTGTACATAGGGCCTAGGGGTGAGCGCGGTGCGGTTCGGTGCGGTTATTAGCCAAAACCTCACCACTAACCGCAAATGCGGTTAATCCATTTTCAAAACCGCATAATGCGGTTATTTTTGCGGTGCGGTTTTGTTTTTTCTGTGTTGCGGTTATTAACCGCATGGATTTTCCCGGAGCTTCGATACATTTCGAAATCGAGAGATGTCTAGAGCTCAAATAGTTTTAAGAGTTCAAACATATTATTTGTAATAATAAAAAAATAAAAAAAATAAATAAATAAAATAAAATAAAATAAAAAAAACCCATAAGGTATAAGACAATTAACTATTTAACTTGAACCACAAACAACTAATATCTTAAAAACATCAAATCAATAGTAATTAACAATAAATATTTTAAAATTGTCTAATTTCATCATTTTTTAAAGTTAAACATAAGAAAAAACCAACACTTTTTCTTCTAGTATTTTATCCGTCTTTCATTAATGAAACTTCTCTTATTTTTATTATTTAATAAACTAATAATTGATAAAAAAAATTGAATATAATATATGCGGTGCGGTGCGGTTTTTTTGCGGTTTTTGGAAACTAATAACCGCACCGCACCACAAACTTGTGGTTTTTGAAAAATAGAAAACCTCATAATCGGTTTTTATTGCGGTTACAATTTATGCGGTTAATTTTAGTTGCGGTGCGGTTTTTGCTCACCCCTAAGTCATAGGCCAATAGATACGTAATATGCAACACTTGCATTGTAAAATACATCAATTCGAATTAATTAGATACGAAATAAAATACTTCTTCCATAACCGTTTTATACTTCTAGGAAAAGTAAAACCAGTTTCAAATATGTTAATAATTGTGTTAAGTTTTACAAAATCAGTTTATGTGAAACTCTTCAAAAAAAATATAAATAAAAAAACATTTTGATTCTTCAAAATTGTACAAACAACAAATCTAGTAACATCTTTAAAGATACACCAACTCAAAGAACTAAACTAATTGAAAGATTAACAGGTCTATTGAATTGAGATGAAACCCTAGCTTATGAACCCTAATTTATATTGCGTGTCGAGAGGATGAGTGTGTGACAGACGAAGAGAGATGAAGAACCGAATCAATGAACCCGCTTTCGTCTCTATGTCTTCGATAAATACTCCGAGTGGTTTTCCTTCAGTTCTTGCACTTACTTTCAATTATATCCTCAACACATTAGTTATATCTTCTGTCTGTTATAGTCCCTAAGTTCTTCTAGTTATCCAATCCTCAACTTCTAGCAACTTTTCATATTAGACCCTTGCATAAAATAAAATTGAATTCTATTATTTTCATAACTTAAGATGGTGACATATCAATATCTTTTAATACCTCCTTCAATCTTAACTTTGAAAATATTTGATTATAATAGTTTTTTACACTAAGAAGTATGTTGAACTTCATTTAAAGATTTCGTGAAAATATGTGTCACATATTCTTGAGAAGATGTTTTGACTAATTTTATTATTCAATCTAAAACCTTTTTCAAACAAAATACATAGCCATTTTATTGTGTTATATTTTTTCATGAAAACATGGTTAAGTTATAATCGAACGAGAGAATTGTCACAACATGATATTTAAATTCGGAATGACACTTTATATTCAATTTTTTTAATTAAATAAACAACATAACTTCACAAGTAACAAAAGCCAAGGCTCTATAGATTTGGTTGAAGATTTAGAAACTGTTTGTTGTTTTGTACTTTCCAAGAAATTAAAGATGTTTTTAGCAAAAGAACAAATTTTATAGTAATAATATTTTTTTCTCCTATCAGCATCCACATGAGCAACCAACTTAAAATTCAACGATTTACTCGATGTAAGTCTAAAGGTGCATTAACATACAATTCTAGGAATATTAATTAATATTATTACTAAGAAAAAACTCTAACACACTCAAATTCCTAAATAAAACCTTTTGTATTTAGATAATATATAACTTTTTTTATTTCTACCAAAGAATTAGCAGTCAAGATTATATCTTCTCAAGCAAAGTAGTAAAAGACTGATTTTATAACAAAGTATATAAAGAATAATAATCCATGCTTTGTTGAAAACCATAAATAATAATAATAAAAAAAGAGATTAATTTATCATTCCATTTGTGGAGTCTATTTAAGACGATATTAATAACTTACGAACTTTGATTTTGTTTTTCTCTAAAAAATACCCCAAAGGCAAAAATTACAAATACATGATTTGTATTTAGGGTTTGAATATCTAAGTAATGTAACCAATTGACAAGTTTTTTATTTAAAAAAATATGGTCGTCACCGGGTATGGTCATTACTGAAAATTTTTACATGATATATATGGTCATTCATAACCTGAATATTGTATACGTCTATAGACATTATGAATAGAAAAATAAAGTGTTTATATGGTTATTCATAACCTGAATAATCAGTGTCATCTTTTTCTTACTTAAATGTATGAGGTTATGAAGCTTATGTAAGACAAGAAACTTCTAACAAATTAGATCCCATATTTACTAAGTGTTTTTTTGTAGGATATCCCAAAAATTGTATGGGATATTACTTCTACATTCTCACTGAAAATAAAGTGTTTATTGCTATAAAGATTTTATTCTTACAAATCAAGTTTCTAATACATAGAGCGATTGGAAGACATGTAGAACTTGAAGAAGAACGACAGCCTAATACACCAGAGGTTGAAACTAGTACACAACAAGAAGTTGTTGAACCTAAACAAATTATTGATCATGAACTCAATGAAACAAAAAGTGTTCGCATATATGGTATAGTTCATCAAGAACCAAAGAGATATGGATTTCTCATTGATGAGTGTTTTCTTGTGGATTTCGATGAACCTATCAAATTACCAGAGTGCCATGTTAGATTCTGAATCTGACAAACGGTTTAAAGCCATGAACATTGAGATTCAATCCATGCATGAGAATCAAGTATGCGACTTGGTAGATCCACATCCCTGCAGTAAGACTATACAGAGTAAGTGGGTTTTCAAAAAGAAAACCAAGCATCTCAAAGTTGGAAAAAAGTTACACTCAAACTCACGGTGTCGGCTATGAGCAAACCTTCTCTCCTGTGGCTATGATCAAGTCTATAAGGATACTATTTTCCATAACCGTCTATTATGACTATCATATATGGAAAATGGACATCAAAACGACTTTTCTTAATGGATATTTATCTCAAGATGTCTATATGTCTAAACGTGAAGGTTTTGTCGGCCCAAAGTATCTTGATAAAGTGTGTAAACTTAAAATATCCGTTTATGCATTAAATCAAGCATCTCAAAGTTGGAATCATCACTTTGATGAGAAAATCAAAGATTGGTTTTATTCAAAATGAAGATGAGTCATGTGTTTACAAAAAAACCAGTGGGAGCAGTGTCACATTCCTACCTTCTTTAAGAGGAGTTAAGGCTTCGCTTGAGAAATGTTTCTCAATGAAAGATTTGGGTGAAGCCACTTATATTCACGGTATAAAGATCTATAGAGATTGATCAATGTGACAAAGTTAAGCTAGAGATGGTAATCCATATGATTCTACAGCTAGATCCATCATTTATGTCATGTTATACACAAGACTATATGTATCGTATGCTTTGATCATGACAAATAGATACCAACAAAATCCAGGAGACGTCATTGAATTGTTGTAAAGAACATTTTGAAGCACTTACAAAGTGTTACACTGATGTTATCTGCCAAATAGGCATAGATGATTCTAAATCGTAATTTGGATTTGTATTCACTATTAATAGAGGCGTGGTTTCTTGGAAGAGCTCCAAGTAAAGTGTTGTTCAATCTACTACATAGTCGGAATACATCGATTATTTAGAAGTAGTATGTATGAAGAAATTTAATGAAGATCTAGGGTTTGTCCTTTTATTTCAGGACCCCCTAGAGATTTTGTGATAATGAGGGTGTCATTGTGTTAGCTAAGGAACCCAAATCACATAAGAGAAATTGGCACAAATCCAATAAAGATTCAACTGCATTCAAAATATAGTTGAAGATGGATATGTTTGTATTCGCGAAGTTCTACAGATCAAAATGTTACAGACCCATTCCTAAAGCCATTACCATCGGCAAAGCATGAGCATCACGAACTCACGGTAGAGTTGATTTAGTGAATGGACTTGATTTAGATTTACTATTTTGATGTTAGAACATTGCAAGCAACAATTATGTAATGAATTTGATATATAGTGATATGATACTTTCATTAGTGTTTGTTGTGCTCTATGTTAGCATATTTAATCCTTGAATAAATCTAGTTATTTTAAAAGGGCCGTAGTCAATCATAATAACAATTATAAAGGAAGACTAATATAAATTGAATTGGTTAAATTTCATAGGTTGAAATTAGCAAAGGGTTGCAACCAAGTTCATAGATACTTGTTAAGAGACAAGTATTGGACTTGACCAATTTCAAGATCACTTTGTGGATTGTCATCATGAGTGACTCCAGAATAAAATATTATGTTTGTATCCTTAAAACTGAGATGTATATTAGGGGCTCAAATGTGAGGAGTATTGTGCTTTAATATGGTTCTTACCTTCTCTTTAACTAGGCAGTCATGTCATAAGCTCATCATTAGCTACAATATGATCTGCATAAGAGGCATATGTAGTCAAAAAGAAATTTGTTTCTCTTATGCGTTAAGAGTAGGACATCTAAGGCACCCAACTAAAGTTAAACATCAACTGAGAATGTGATCAACATCTCATGCTCAACATGATGTTTAAAACAAAGGGATAACTGATACGTCACCTTAGTACTTCAATCGAAACTATAAGCTATTTGGAATTTGGATTTTGATGAATGACACTTCATCATATATATGTTACTGAGGGCAATGAAATGTTGCTAGATGTTCACCACTGTTTTCAATGCTATAAGTAACATATCATAATAAGAACAAAATTAGTGGTCACATTTTAATATATTGACCGGCCTTTTGGCTTTTAACAATACAACCACATATTTCCCAACGTGTCAATTGAAAATTGACCACATATCTTTTTATTTTGCGATAACATCAATATTTTCACAAAATATGATCAAGTGTGCAATATGATTGCAAAATATGACTTTTTTCCAAATAAATTTATTGTTTTTTTGTAGCGGGACTGTTCATAAAGCAATTTCTCAATTTGGAATTAACACATTGTATTGGCAAAATGTACAAAGTACAAGAAATTGAGGGAAAAAATCAAACCTGAAACATCATGAAAAGGAGTATCCACAAGCGGTCAACGCTATGTTAAATATGGTAGAACATTTGTTACTCAACAAAAGAGGTTTTCCCACGACATTTGGTGATTCTTGCGTTCAATATATTCTATTACAAGAGTCAAAGGTGGTCAAAGAAATCAATATTTTGACTTCTCAAGAAAAGATCATAAGATGAATATGTTTGATTTATGTGATGGTTTCAAGAGGAAAAATGAATTTGTGTCAAATGGCCAACCAAGTTTAAGGCAACTTTCGGACCTCAAAGAACATAGATGGTGCGAAACAAGATAAAGAAATAAAGCATCATTAAAAAAAAGTTATTTAGAAGGGCAAATTGGTAATAAACAAAGTAAAGTGTGTTTCTATTTTGGTAAAGAAAATGTAAGTGCATCATAAGTATTAAAAAATATGAAAGTATGTTTCTATTTCCTATAACAAAGCTTACCGTAAGTACTTATTGAAATCATCACAATCTCTTCATGCAGAATCAGGAGCTTTCCCATTTTCATTGTTATCAGCTTCCTGTAAAAAAAAATAAAAAAAAAACCTTTCCACATACAAAACAAAACTCTTGAAATGGTGATAATGGCAAAATTGTAAATACACAACATACTACAACAAATACATTATAAAGAAAGCATATGACTTGTTCAAGAAATGTAATTACACCATTTTTAGTAATACAACTAGTGGTTGGCTTTGCAAGCTGCTCGCTTTATAATCCACACAATTCGCCTCCCATCTATTTATTAAACTTTAAGTAAAACTTATAGAACATAATAATGGTTTTATACACCTACATATCAAATAAAATACCTCCTTACACTATGAAATATGTAGCATAAACATTCCGGAAGGAATATAGCATTGGCAGCTTCACCCCATACCAAAAAAGTTCAAAGAGATGAAAAGTATATTCTTTTCTCTATTAATATTTAAACTGCAAAAGCAAAAGAAAAACTAAGGGATCTGAGCTCTAGCTAACCCTAAAAATATCATAGGGGTAGAAATGTCATACTAGCTCCATATAAGTGTGTCGTTTAGGTAAGTGCACCACTAGATGTAGTTATCAAGAGACTTCAAGAATACTCTCTCCACAACTGTCTCATCTAGTTTCTAAAACAAATTACAAAGTCAATAAACATAGAAAAGAATATACAAGCCTCTTTAATTATCAGATTCCTTGTTAATTTCTTCCACATGAAAATGACATAGAGGAGAGTATACTGGCCTCTTTAGTTGGAATGGAGTCAATAAGTGAATTAAGTTCAACACTTTTGGGAAAAAAATAACAATAAAATAAAATTGGTAGTGGAAAGAACCCAAGAAGTGAAAAGTCTAAGCAAAAAAGTTACTCACTTAGCAAGGGAGAAAGAGCATATTGGGTCCTTGTTACTAAAGAGTGTTTTGTCAAGAAGAATGTAATCTGATCTTTCTTCACACAAAAAACACTTTCACAAAATCTTATTTTAACTAAAATGGTTATCTTTTATATATACATAGGCTGGTGCTCTTGAGAGCATTATAAAACAATCTCAACTTGAAATAATTGAACTCCATCATACTGTTGATGAACTAAAGCATTTTCTTTTTATAATGACATACATGAAGGAGATATGTTTCATGATTAAAAATAAAAGTAAATGCACTAAGGAAAGGTCATATCACATGAATTTAAGCCAAATTCACCTTGGTTGTCATAAATCAGTTGACCATTATGAAAGCCTAAATCATGTTTTCAGTTGAAGTACTGATCATGATGATTTGGTATAAGATATCTCTACAACAGCTCCAGATATCTAGCAAACAAGAAAATCTTAAATCATAAAAGCCTACATATTATAAGTCTATAACCTTATATGAGTGTTTGTTATTTTCTTTCCTCTTTATTAGCCACTGAAGATTTACCCATCGATTTTGGATTTATTGGGAAAGATAATACTTCTAAACCAGAAGGGCTACGTGAGATAATAAAGGGCTGTAAATCAAGCTACAAAGCCTTTTAAGTTTAACTGTACTCATAGGTCTATGCTCCTCATCTCTTGAACTGATTTTGACTTCGATTCTGTATGAAGGAATTCTATAATTTCACATCCAATAACATAACAATATTCAATTATGCTCGATCGTTATTCGACTAGCATAATTAATTAAATATAGGAAGAGTAGGAACAAAAATTGTGAGATATATAGATGGAAAACTAACTCGATAAATGTTGGAACAAAAATATTACAGCTAATCGAGACATAGAGTACCTGTAGAAGAAGAGATGTAGACGTGAGTTGGAGATGCAGCGGCGGTGGTGGTGATGACGGCGTCAGCAGCGGCACGACGGAAGCAACGGCGGAGTTATGTCCCGATGTCGACGAAGAGAGGGCGATGATAATGCGTTCATATCGGCGTTTGTGGGAGTGGGGTTTCAATCATATCACGTTACTTAGGTTAAAAGTAAAACATGGTATATTAGAGGAAGAGAACCCAAGAGTCGAACACAATTGAAGAGAAATAAATTATTTGACGAAAATTAGAAGAGAAATAAAAAATGAAAATTTAATATTATAACTGAATTTTCATAATTACTTTAAGAATTATTTATGTAATATTTTTTATTAAATAAAATTCTTAATGGCATATTAAATCATTATGTCACCAATATTAACTATCAACATTAGTGACAAAAAAATATTAAGTGTCATTACATACATTAAATTTTTAGTGTCATATAAAAAGTGTCACTAAACAACATCTTATATATAATGACAGATCAAACATATACCCATTAAAGAAACTATATTTCATTTTATTTATAGTGCAATCTTGAATTACTTCTACATCCCATATAGCTTATGTGTCACCTCAAAGTGTGTCTCTCCATAGAAACAGAAAGTCACCATTACCAGACATGGAGCACAAGCACATCTAGAAAAGAGAAAAGAATAAAAATAAATAATGAAATGTTTGAATGTATACTTTGAAAGCAATTATCATTAAATAATTTCACATATTATCTCCATAATTAGTGTTCACATTTGCTTCTCCAAAATCTAAATATGAGTACTCTGACTATATAAAAAAAAAAATATAACTTTTATCCTATTCCGTGATTAATTTGTAGAGTTCCCGAAACAGTTAATATAAAGTATCCTAATAAGTGAAGACTATATGTTTTTAAGAAATTAAAAAACAACCTACTTGTAGCGAAGGGGATGATCATTTTGAGAAAACAAACATTCAATCTATCATTTTTTTATTAACAAAAAATAATGTATAGAGCTGAAATAACTGCTATAACACTAATTACTTAAATAAAAAACTAACCAATCATTCAACCAGTAAACAGCCAACCATATAAATGAGAAAGAAACCAAGTGAAAAGTCAAATATACCTTGATCCCTTGAATTGTTGTCTTGTTCATTACAAAACCGAAGAAAAATCTCTGAAGAAAACTCACTGGGGTTTGAGTGATTACTGGTGATTGGCGCAAAGGATTTAAAGAAACAAAATAAGAGGAACACTAAGAGAGTGAGACTTCAACCGTTGGTCGAGGTTGAATATCAACCATATAATATACGTAAGGCATGATGTCGATTTGAGAAACAATAAAAATGGATTTTTGTTAGTTAATATTAACAAAAATAAAGATAATACTATATAAAAGTGATAGTATATAAGTAATGATAAACTACAAAAAAGTGAGAATTCCCTATTTAAAAAAATAAAATTATAGTTGGAAAACCTAATAGTATTATAATATTATATGCATGATGTCGTTTGAGAAATAATAAATGAGGTTAAGGTGGTGGGGTAGTTGACGCTACCTGTTTCCTCTGTAGTAGCAACCTTTACCAAGGTGGCATCGTCGACATCTTCCCGCCACATCATGCTGCACTGCTGGCTCGTCTGAGTCGTCTCAGCCATACGTTTTGATTCGAAAAGCATTCTAGACAATTCTCAATTATTTAAATGATTATATTATTATTTTTATTCAGATAATATTATGACATCTGTTGCGCTTAGCCATACATTTTTGGTGATAAAACAAAATTATTTAATTGCTATAAGTAGAAAAAAGCACCGTTGCTATCATATTCTTTCTCAAATTATTGGCTGTCACTGTCCACTACGTTGAGTAAGACATGCTTTTCAATTTGTTTTTTCTTTTATTTTATTTTGTATTTAATCATTTGTGTTCTAATTAATAAAATTTGAAAAGTTTGTGAATACTTTTAGTTTTGTGACATAAGAGCTTCATCCAAGTACTTTTACACGTGTAAGATCATAAAATCCGACACATTGATAAAGTTTGGTCACATATATTTTGAAATAAATGTTTAATGTTATAACTAATTGGTATAATTTCGGGAATAATAGTAAATTTTTTTTAAGTTACCTTCAAGTGGTAAAATAGTTAGAAAAACCATTTAAGAGAAAGATAAGTATTTTATTAATTTATTACAGGTTAATAAATTTATTAGATACTAGTTAGAATTAATTTGAAATTAATTTGGAATTAATTAGAATTTATTTAAAAGTATAGAGACTGAATATTAATTGTTTAATAGTTGAGCAAGTTCATTATAGAAAAGCATAATTCATATATCTTCAAAACATCATAAACAACTGTCAACACATATCAGAGTAAAAACATCCCAGACTAACACAATGGTGTGTGTACTACAGTTATCTCGAACTTTTCTCCTTGCTACTGGAAGTACCTGAAACCAAAACTGAAAACTGTAAGCACGAAGCTTAGTGAGTCTCCCCAAACTACCACATACCATACACATAATCACATAACCATGTACATTGGGCCCCGCCCGACATCGGACGAATCCAACATCAGGCCCCATTTGGCATTAGGCCTCGCTTGGCATCGAACTCTGCTCGGTATACAGATCTGTCTCTACCAGGTCTTGCCTGTTTCTGGGCCCCGCCCGTTATATACATACAAACATATAAGCATAATCATGCTAGTACATAACAGTCAAACACAACCCTATAACTGCTAGTCTCAAGGCCCCGCCTATCTTGGGCCCCGCCCCTACTCTACTAATAATGAGATATGGAATCCCGTCCACACTCAGCTAGTGATAAGATATGGGTCCCCGCCAACACTCACCTCCCTATCATGCACATACAAGTATCACAAAGACAACAAGTATAACTAAAAATGCATTCCTTCCTCGGGTACCACCCGACATCGAACCGTAGCTCGGAAACATACATATAAACCTTCCTCGGGCCTCGCCCGACATCGGACCGAAATACGAAAACATATAAACTACATCGGGCTAACCTCGTCATTGAATCAAAATCCAGTATACACTAACATACATAAACGGGCTAGTATTGGTGCCTTCGACCCGTTCCTACTGGAGAAAACTCACCTCACAAGCTGACTGCAAAATCCCACGAATAGACCTCTCGCTGCTAGCTAGCAGATCCCTGAACTGCTGATCTCTCGACTCCTCAAGCTATCATTACCAACATAATACTTAGTCAGAAACTGATAATCCTTCTTAGGGTAAATGACCATTTTACCCTTGGTCAAAGTCAACGCTTGGTCAAAGTGAAAGTCAACCTGAGTTGACCCAACTCGTGGAGTCACTCCCTTGACCCGCAGAGTTCCCACGCTACTCACTGACAAGACATGACGAGTCAACTCGTCGAGTCCTTCTACAGACTCACCAAGTCCTGCCCTTCATAGAATCGGGACAAACAAAACTGACTCGTCGTGTTCTCCCAGGAACTCGTCGAGTTCCTCTGTCTGTTTGGCTATCTTAATGAATTAAGCCCCTACACCTTAGCTCCAAGCTTCATACTTCACATAAACCCCGAAAATGTCATTTTAAGGGTAAAGTTTCCAACTTTACCCGTTAATACCTCTTCTTAATGGGTTTAGCTCAAACCCTAACTCCTTGGGACCTAAAACTTGGTCCTTAAGCCATTCATACCTCTTCCATATGAGTTCGGATTTGTCACAAACCTTGTCTTGTGATTATGGTTATGACAAAGTCACATGGATAGGAGCACATGCACCATAAAATCTAAGTGGCAAAGGTTTCTCTCCACTTCATAAAAGGATCATGAGGAAACACCTTCACTAAGTAGATTTAAAGAAATATCAGTTGTGTTAATTGCATTCTCAAATTCGATTATGATTACGGCATCCCTCTTCATAGTTCAAATTGTGAGAAATGGAAAATAGTCTGAACATTCAGGACTTACTGTTGTAAGTTCTGAAATAGTTTAGACATGCATATGACCTATCTAAGGAAAGGTGTATGAGTTTGAGAAGCCTAGATAAAGTCTTATCGAAGCATCTTGTATTAGAAATCTGAACTTTGTTAAGAAAGTCAATAAGTATTGATTTCTAGAAGTCCAACTGATTTCTAGGTACATATCAAACCCAAGGGGAGCATAAGTGTTATGCTAGTAAGGACATAATTATTGTGCTAGTGGGAGCATAATCATTATGATAGGTGTTGTGAGTTAGCAATGCTATTTATAGGAAACAAAGTTTTGACTTGGAAAGATGCAGAGGTTGAAAAGTTGTTTTGTTATAGTAAGGGAGAGGATACCTATACTTTATTTCGAGTCTAAAAGTTTAGATTGAAGTGTTAATCAGACTTAGTCATGAGCATATATGAATAACAGGTTGAAATGTTTCAACATTGGAAATTCTAGACTCAACCAGTTCAATCAGAAACAAAAAAGGTTGGGGAACCATAGCCCGACTCGCTGCGTCCTATAAGCGACTCGTTCGAGTCCCTCAAAGTCCAAGTCTACCAAGTTGATTTTAGTCGGGCTCAATGCACCTAGAACATTGATCTGACCTCCTAGGATCGATACAGCACGTAAAGTTACAAACTTTACGTGCATGCATGGGTTAACTAGTTCATAAGGACCCAAAATGAAGTCTACAAGGTGCATGGGACTCCTATGGCCATAAAGTTGGCACCTTTATGCCATGGGGACCCTTAAAGGTTTAAGATCTGAATGTACAAACCCAAAGATGCACACAATCCCGAAAATGGCCTCACTATGACTTAGAAAAGGTGGAAAATAGCCCTAAATAGAGATCTAAGAAATGAATAGTCAAGGTATCAGCTTTATACCTTAAATGAGCTGGAAGTGTGCCAAAACCTCTAGATCTACTTGCTTTCTCTTGATCTCCCAAGCCTCCTCTTCCTTCTCAAGCTTTAAAGACACACAATTAGCACACAAAGCTCAAGAACACTCAATAATCGATTAGGGTTTCGTGAAGAGAGTCTGAGGGTGATGGGGGCTGGAGTGGAGGCCCTATAAGTTGCTTAAACATGGTGCAAACCCTCAAATTTAGGGTTTCATGCAGACAGGTCTACTCGTCGGGTCGGGGCTTCCGACTCGGCGAGTAGATTCTTCCACCCGCGTCCAAATTTAGCCTCCACTCAACGAGTTGGGACCTCCAACTCGTTGAGTCCCAGAGTAAAAGTGCAAAAATTCTTATTTAAAATACGTACCAGGAACAGGGCGTTACAGAAAAGTTCCCATATATATATATATATATATATATATATATATATATATATATATATATATATATATATATATATATATATATATATATATATATATATATTCAATACATCTTACATGCCCGGAAGCATAAAAATATGTGATTTTCAATTTATTCTAGAATTAAATCTTAATGCAGACACAATCTGATATTTGCTACTTATTATTAGTGGGTTAATGTAATTACGGTTTTAACAACTTAGTAACTGGAATTATAAAACACTAATTCAAGTGATCAGTTATAAAATAATTCTAGGTAAACATTTATGAAACACAAAATTGAAACCACTAGATAGAAGTACAAATTAAAAACCAAATATAGTTATTAATCCCATAAAATTTTTGAGTATTTACATAAATGAAACTAAGGTTTTAAGCTAGACATGACTAAAAATTAACCAAAACAATAAATAAGAAAAATAAACAGTAAATCTGATTAAACTAAAGTAACCAATCGAGTTGTTATTCTCATATCTTCATAAATCGTCGGAAAAACGTCAAAAAGACCGGAAATTCGCTTGCAAAATGTATGGAACGAATGTCCTTGGTTTAGAAGTAATGAGGGTATTTAAAGGGAAATTTCAGTATTAGATATAGACATGGCCTTAAAACAAAATTTGTTTTTTTAGGCGCAACATTTAATCTTAAATAAATTAGGAAACGACCCGTTTTTTGTTAGGCGCAACTTATCATTGTAAATGGAACATGACCCGTATTTGGTCCTTTTCAGCGTTTCGTCTTCAGGCTTCATTCTAAGCTACTTCAATCCAACTCTTAGATTGTTAACATGTTTCAGTTCCAGTTAAGCTTAAGCTCCAAATATGCTCCAAGCTACGTCTAATGCCTTCATAATATTGTTTCACTTTAATTTACCTGAAATAAACATCAAACAGGAGCAACAAATGTATTCGGGTAAAAACATGAGTTATCCAATTATTATACTAAAACACATATAAATGTAGAAAACATGATGCAAAACAACACCAAAACTAACAGAAATTGATATATAAAGTGGCATCTAACAATAATCTTTATAAAAATATAGTTTTTAAAGAGTATGTCACTTTAAATAATCTTTATCAAAATATAGTTTTTTCAAAATGACACTTGTTTATCTAATTTATCAACACTCTATAGTATGGCCTCAACGAGTTTCATATTATAATGGGAACACCATGGAAACCCTTAAATTCCCCATTTTTTCTTATAGATTAGTATTTTTTTTTTCATAAAACCCTGAAGCTTGTAAATGTTTTTTCAAAGATGACATTTATTAGGTAACACATCCCTTATTCAGTTATCATACCACATAATAGGCCACTTGGTTGGTTACCTTGTCATGTCATTGTATTGCGTTTAAGTAAAAAAAAAATTAACCACTATAAATTTATTTTTATTTCGAAGTATAAGGTTTTGTTTGTTTTTTTTAAGCAAAAATCCATAAAGTCTGCGGACTATCTCTACAACCCTCTGCAGTAGAAGAGGTGGACCAAACAGCTACAGACTGTAATAAGAAGTTTGTTTGTTTTTTTAACATCTGCATGCTACTGCAAATATTAAAAAAATAATATAAACTGATTTTATAATCCGAAAATAGTTTTTTAATACCGAAAATTTAATAATGTATGACATTTCGGCAAAAATTTATGATATTTCAGCAAAAAATAATGATATTTTAACAAAAAAATAAAGATATGTTAGCATAAAATAATGATATTTCATCAACAAATTATTATTATTTAATATAAAAAAAAAAGAAAAAAAATTCAACAAGAATAAACAAAAAAACGAAAAAAAAATGTGAAATAAGATTTTAGCAATATATAATCAATATTTTAGCAAGAAAAAAAGAAGAAGAAGAGGTAAGAAGAGGCAAAAACAAGTGCTATGCCAAGAAGAACGCGCGTAGAGGTTTTTTAATCCGAAGACTTCTGAAAAACAAACAGCTACGGGATGAAAAGTGTTGCGCGTGTGCTGCGCCGCGCAACAATAAAAGGTATTAAGAGGTTTTTTCCAAAAAAACAAACAACACCTAAATGTGTATTATTATGTATTATTGTATTTAGAAACATAAATATGTTTTAAAAGTGTAAATGTAAATTTTTATATTTTTAGAAGTAGTATATAATATTTTTTTTATTACATTTTTATATATAAATTTAATTTTTTAGAATTATAAATATGCATTTTTTATATTTTGGAAGTATAAATTCATTTTTATAGATATAAATATGTACTTTACAATTTTGAAGTATAAATATATAATTTTATTTTAAAAACACAAATATATATATATATATATATATATATATAGAGAGAGAGAGAGAGAGAGCTAGGTTCAAATGTTTTTAGCAACTATTGTGTGCATGAATGCACCAATAGGAAATTAGGAAAAAATAAATCATTAAATAAATAAATTAAGGGTATTATAGTAATCTTTGCATAGTTAATTATGGTAGATCAATAACAATTCTTTATATCACACAACAAGCAAAGATAAATATAGAACATTAGCCCTAAATGGATTTCACCGCTTCTCATCATCCCTGTAGATCGATTAAAAACAAAATTGAAGAGGACACCTTCAAAGGACGGTAATACCATTTTTCTTCTTCTCTCTTCCACAACTGCCTCTTCCAGATTGAATCTCCCCCCTGCAATCTAGGGTTCCGCAAATCTCCTTAAGCTCTTCCGATTACATTTGCTGAACCTCTCTTCACGATCTGCCCACGTCTGACACATTATTTACATTTCAAAGTACATAAACCCTTTTCCCATTTTCAATATTTTCAAAGATTTGATTCAATCTTACCCCTGTTTTAGCAATAGTTGGTGTCCGATTTGATTTTTTCTTCTATCGTTTTTAGGTTTTGTACCGATCATGACGATTGCTGATTCGGGTGCCCTAATGGAAGAGCGAAGGATTGTTAAGGAGTTAACAGATAAGGCCGAGTTATGTTTGAAAAAGGGAAACTTATATTATGTCGTCTCCAACAGGTAATCTAATGTATATCTATGTTAATTTATATTATGTCGTCGCCATTTCTCTCTGTCTTCTCTAAGTTAACTTATCTAATGAATTCGATTAGTATGTTAGTGTGTTTGGCTGTACTTTATCTTATTGCATGTAAGGTGTTTGTGAAAATGTCTAGAAGAGAACTTGATATAATATATACAATTTGTTTGATCGGTGGGTTTGGATGTACATTATCTCATGATTGATTTTGTATATGATTGATTTTAGGTGAATTTGATTAGTGTGTTAGTGTGTTAGTGTGTTTGGTTGTACTCTATCTTATTACATGCTAGGTTTATTCTAGCAGAATGTATTCTGCTACTTGTCTTTCACTTGACAATATCTGATGTGTATATACATGCTTGTATGTGTTCACTTAGGAAATACGTTCCTTATTCATTTTTTATTACGTGATGCATCTTTAGTGGTAATACAGAAATGCAATATAAAATAGCAAATTCAAAAGGTTTTTAAATGATGCCATGACTACCTTATGCTTGAAGATCTTTTCATGCTTTGAATATTTTTGATGTGTTTCGAACACCTTCCAGGTTGGTGATAATGTTTATATAACTAAAATAGAAAAGATGATGATAAAAACATTGATATTTCATCCCAACTTGTGAGAAATACTCGATTTGCTCCTGGACTTTCACATATAAATATACTTATCTAGGTAATTTTATTTATTTTATTAGTTTATGCTGCAACTTGATTATAGATGATAAGTTTTCATGGTTTCATTACATATACTAATGAAAAGAAACTATTATACAATGTATTCTAATAGAATACTAATTTTTTTTTTAGGAAAATCAAATACACAATATAGTAGATTCTGTAAGAATACATTATGCTTTGTATAGTGTATTATGTTAGAGTAAACTCAGTTAGAATTTAAAATGATAATTACACTTTAGGTTTAATGATTCTTTAAGAATTTTTGTTAAAAATTTTATAATATATTTTGGTTACACAATAGTAATAGGTAATTGTATGATGCTATAAATGGTAATTGCATATATATTTTATCATAATTAAATGGTAACTACAAATTATATTTAATGATTCTTTTAGAATCTTTGTTTACCTTTTAATCTTTATTTCTTTTTTTTCTTTTTTTGTAATAGATATTTCTCTTGGATTGCCTATTATTCTGCTAGAATAAAATCTATGTTTTTTGCCAAAATGTATTCTATGTATCCTATCATATTATATGTATTCTACCAGAATATATAAAGTGATAGTTAATTGCAAGTAACATGTTTTTAACCATTATTAGTTTTTGTTTTATTTGTGATAGGAATGGCCGGAAGAATACGTTGAAGACCTAATAGGAATAACTTGAAGAATGAATAAAGTTTGATCACACTCATAATTTTAGAATGTTGTTAATTTTTTAAGAATTTTATTCATTTTTTTTATATTCTTTTAGAATATGTATAATTATATTAAAATGTAAAAGACTTTTAATCTGTAAGAATATGTATGAATTTTGTATTTAAGTTCGGATGTATAAGAATATATTAAAATGTTGTTATTTTTCAACATTGGATTCAATAATACTGTTATTCTTCAATAATATTTTAATAGAATAAAATTGTGAAAGAACATCATTCTAACAAAAAAATATTCTGACAGAATAAAATCGGTTATGTATACAAATTACGTTAGAATTAAAATTGAATTAATTAACAAAATTCAGATTTTTAAAAATAAGAGAAATAATTATCCCTAAAAATCCGAAATTTTCCTATTATAAATGTAATTAATTGTCCAAAATACCCTTTTGCTAGAATTTGTGTGATTATATAGTACATGTTATCCCATTGTAATATCATACACCCTCAAATAATGTCCATTGATTAATTTCATCCGTTGGTCCGGATCTGTGCATTCTGGCACACAATAGTTAGTAAAAACAAAATAACCTAACCCTATATATATATATATATATATATATATATATATATATATATATATATATATATATATATATATACACACACACACCAAAAGTATGAAAAAAATACATATATAAATAGAAAATGTGTTTATTATATGATAGATATACAAGTTACAACCCAAAATAATATTAGTCCTTATTAGCGGAGATTATGCTATCATCACAACAAGATTATGTTTCCTAGTATTCTGGGAGATTAGTTAGTGAAGATATCATACATATCCTATACTTAAAATACAACAAGATTATGTTTCCTAGTATTCTGGGAGATTAGTTAGTGAAGATATCATACATATCCTATACTGAAAATAGTGTATCACAGCCTGCATATATACTTGTATTATCAATGAAATAGATATGGATTCAAGATAATTGTTAGCATGGTATCAGAGCCCGTAATCCTATGAAAACCCTTCTCAACCACTGATCTTCTTCTTCTTTCTTTTTTTCTTCTATCTAGTCTTCTTCTTCCATGGATCCTAAAAATCACTCAACCATCACTGTTACAAACATCAGAAACTTCATTCCATTCACTCTTGAAAAACGGTCAATACACTTCATGGGCTGGGTTATTCAAAATACATTGTCGTGCTTTCCAAGTTGAAAATCACATCGACCCTCAAGTCAAACCACCACCATCTGCCCCCTCTTCCTCAACTGCCACCGAGGCCAAAAAGGCCAAAGTAACCTCTAAATCTGACATTTGGTCTCGTCTAGATGGCATTGTTCTTCAATGGATCTATAGTACCATCTCCAATGATCTTCCTCACACCATCCTGAAACCTAACACTACCGCCTCATAGGCTTGGCAAGCTCTCAAAAATATTTTGCAAGATAATCAAAGTTCAAGGGTTGTCTATCTTGACAGCAAGTTCGTCTCCACCCATCTTGATCATCATCCCAACATCTCCTTCTACTGCCAAGCTATGAAGATATTGGCGGATCAACTTGCCAACGTGGGAAATCCGATGTCAAATCAAAGGCTCATTTTACAATTAATTGTTGGTCTCAATTAAAGTTACGAAGGTGTCGCCATGCTCATACAACAAACTACTCATCTTCCTGATTTCTATGAAATCTGATCAAAACTAATCATGGAAGAATCTCGCAAAGCTCATCAAGCCGCCACAACCGCAACTTTACCTAACATCAGCGCCACCACCACCAGTTTAACAACATCCACGACACCTGCGAACCCCAAAAACAATGACAACAACAACCGATTCAATCAACAACAATCTGATTTTACCACTTTTTGTGGACGGGGTCATGGCAGAAGAGGTCGTGGTCGGGGTAGATCGAGCAACAATAGGGGACGAGGCTTCAACAATGGTTTGCATCAACCTCAACATACTTTTGGTACTGGTACACGCTCCTATCAACCATGGCCTACACCACCTCCTTGGGCATTCCAAAACTACTCACCGTTTCCTTATCCTACACAACAACTTGGCAATACTAGACCTCCATCTAATGGACCTATTCTTGGAAGCCGACCCCAACAGGCCTATGCCACCTCCGACTCCAGCTACATGCCAACAGATTTGGATCAGGCTTTTCACACGATGTCGCTCCACCCACCTGACACAAATTGGTATGCCGACACTGGAGCTACTTCCCACATGACGAATAATTCGGGTAACTTCACGTCTTATCAAAAGAATGGCCCTTTTCATAATATAATTGTCGGTAATGGTTCCACCATTCCAATCCAAGGTACCGGACATCAAACTTTTCCTTACTCTTTCCCTCCTTTAATTAATTCTCAAAAATGTTCTTCATGCTCCTCATGTTATCAAAAAAAAATTATATGTTCATCGGTTCACCACTGACAATAATCTTTCTGTGGAATTTGACCCTTTCGGTTTTGATGTGAAGAATTTCCAGACGCGGACACCAATTCTTCGATGCAATAGTTATGGCGATCTTTATCCTTTCACACTTCAATCGTCATCCCAAGTTACATCACCCTCAACTTTTGCTGCAATAACCAAGGATTTATGGCACCGTCAGCTTGGACTTTTGGATCCGATATTTTATCTTCTTTATAGTCTACTTTGAAATTTAGCTCTAGTTCTAAAACTTTTTCTCCTGTTTGTTCTTCTCGTGTGTTTGGAAAACAATCTAAATTTCCTCTTTATGCTTCAAATTCTATCACACATTTACCTTTTGATATAATTCACACGGATTTGTGGACATCACCTGTGCTAAGTTCTAGTGGTCATCGATATTATCTCTTATTTTTAGATGACAAAACTAATTTCTTGTGGACATACCCACATGCACACAAATCTCAAGTTTATTCCACTTTCGTTTAATTTTTGGCACTCATCAAAACCCAATTTCATTTTACAATAAAACCAATACATTGTGATAATGGCCATGAGCATAACAATCATAACTTTCATCAATTTTGTTCTCAAAATGGCATCCAGTTTCGATTCTCTTGTCTACACATATCTCCGCAAAATGGCAAAGCGGAAAGAAAAATCCGTTCAATCAATAATGTGTTGCGGACTCTTCTTGCTCACTCCATGGTGCCATTACGCTTTTGGCACCACACCCTTCAACATGTCACTTATCTTCTCAACATTCTTCCAAGTAATCTCTTACATAAACTCACACCTACTCACCTTCAATACAATCTCCAACCTACATATTCTCATTTACGAACTTTCAGATGTCTTTGCTATCCCCTAACCTCTCCTACTCCTATACACAAATGAAATAAACGGTCATCACCCTGTGTTTTCTTGGGTTACCCATCCAACCATCGGGGGTATAAATGTTATGACATCTAAACCCGTACCGTCATCCTGTCTCACCATGTCATTTTTGACGAAACAATATTCCCATTCTCAAAATTTCCATCTTCACTATCAACTACTTACACTCAATCCAATACCGAATCAGATCCTCATCCATCCTTATGGTCTTCTTCTGACCCATCGCCAACCACTACTCACACTCCATCTCCAACAACCCCCATCCAGTTCACGTATTCACGTCGTTCCAACCAGGCTCCACATCCACCTCCTGCCATGCAGCAACCAACGCCCCCTTCCCCCTATGTCGCAACCTACCTCAAATCGAACCATACACACCAGAAGTATGTCTGGCATCTCTAAACCAAAACAACCTTTCATTCTTCATGCAACATCATCTATCTCACCTTTACCTAAAACTCCTTTCGAAACTCTCAAAAATCTGGATTGGAATACAACCATGAACGATGAATTCCAGGCCCTTATTGACAGTAATACGTGGAAGTTAGTCCCAAAAACTCCGAATATGAATGTGGTATGGAGTATGTGGAATTATCGCCACAAAACTAAGTCTGATGGTTCCTTAGAGCAATACAAAGCTCGTTTGGTTTGTGATGGTAGGTCTCAAAAGGAAGTAATCGACTGTGGAGACACATTTAGTCCTATGGGGAAGCCAACAACAATACGCACAGTTCTTTCCATCGCTCTCAAATGCATGACAAATTCACCAACTTGACGTGAAAAACGTGTTTTTACACGGGCATCTACATGAAACTGTGTACATGCATCAACCCCCAGGGTTTCGAGATCCCTCCTATCCGGACCATGTTTGCTTACTTAAGAAATCTTTATACGGCCTCAAAAAAGCGCCCCGGGCTTGGTACCAACGATTTTCTAATTACGTGTTCACCTTGGGATTCAAACACAACAATTATGATCATTCTCTTATCATTTACAAGAATGGATCACATACGGCCTTCCTCCTTCTATACGTAGATGATATCTTTCTCGTAACATCATCACCTCATTTACGCCAAAAATTCATACAACTATTAGCCAAGGAATTTGAAATGAAAGATCTTGGTCCTCTAAGCTACTTTCTTGGCATTTTAGTCACACGGATCAACGGTTCCATTCATCTTTCACAGCACAAATATGCCACCGAAATCCTAGAAAGAGTCGGCATGAGTTCCTGTCACCCATCATCCACACTAGTTGACACAAAATCCAAGTTAAGTAACAATGATGGCACTCTTCTATCCGATGGAGGCACTCACTACCGTCAACTAGCCGGTGCGCTCCAATACCTTACGTTCACTCGTCCGGATATCTGTTATGTCGTTCAGCAAATTTGCATGCACATGCATGCTCCTCGAACAACCCACTTCAACGTTCTTAAAAGGATCTTATGCTACATAAATGGCACACTCCATCACGGCTTACACATCACCATATCACCCACATACTCCATTATCGCATACACAGATGCTGATTGGGCAGGGTACCCAGACACAAGACGATCGACGTCAGGATATGCTATCTACATAGGAAACAATCTCTTCTCTTGGTCATCAAAGCGACAACCAACTCTTTCCCGATCAAGTGCGGAGGCGGAGTATAGAGGCGTTGCAAATGTAGTGTCTGAAACATGTTGGCTATGGAATCTACTATTAGAACTTCATTTGCCTCAAAATAAAGCCACATTCATCTACTGTGACAATGTCAGTGCAGTATACCTATCCTGCAATCCTGTTCAACATCAAAGAACAAAACACATCGTGCTTGACATCCACTTTGTTCGAGAAAAAGTTGCTCGTGGTCAAATATGTGTTTTTCATATTCCCTCACGCTATCAGGTCGCGAATATCTTCACCAAAGGTCTATCTCTCATGCTATTTGATGACTTCAAAAATAGCCTCAACATTCGTGCTCCTCCCGATTTGACTGCGGGGGTATATTAGTCGAGATTATGTTATCATCACAGCAAGATTATGTTTCCTAGTATTCTGGGATATTAGTTAGTGAAGATATCATACATATCCTATACCAAAAATAGTGTATAGCATGTATATATACTTGTATTATCAATGAAATAGACGCAGATTCAAGATAATTGTTAGCAATATTAGTCGAGATTATGTTATCATCACATCAAGATTATGTTTCCTAGTATTCTGGGATATTAGTTAGTGAAGATATCGTACATATCCTATACCGAAAATAGTGTATCACAACCTGTATATATACTTGAATTATCAATGAAATAGACACAGATTCAAGACAATTGTTAGCGGTCCTAGTAGTAAATGTTTTGACAATTGTATGCGAGAGATATTGAGTTCGAAACCCTTAGAAGGTTTACATGATTAATATTTGGAAAAAACAAATAAAAGCTACTAAAGTTTCACACGAATCCGGTTATTGTATTTTATTTTGATCTATAAAAACTACTCATGATTGGTAAAAAGGTTCAACACAACCACTTTGACTTGTTGGTGCAAATTTTATGGGTTTTTTAGTTATAAAAAAGTCACTCTCGTTTTTAAAGAAATCCATCACGACCACCACTACAAATAGTAACATGAATGCACTTCTTAAAGTCCAAATAATAAGATACTAATATAAACATTCTATTATTTATTTATTTTGATCATAGAATTCAAAAAACATAATATCTATTTCTAGATGTACTTGAATCAATGGTTAATTGTTTTTAAAGGTATTGTAGTTAATTTTTTTTTTTTTTCAATTTTAGATAATAGAATGTTTGAATTCGATTTCTTTTCATGGCAGAATGCAAAATACAAATTACCAAATATGTACATGGACGATTCAAACAAAATATAAGAAATCTATGAGGACATTAATATATTGTTATTTAAAATATAAGAAGTACATTCATAATATCATTTGTAGAACTAAGACCTTGCAAAATCGGCACCATAATGTCAAAGTGGACACACTTGGCAATTATGAATGGTTTTGTAGATCAAAATATATGAATGGTTTTGTATATGTTTTTCCTTAAATTTTATATTTGAAAAACTATCTATAAGTTTCAGGATTTTGCACAAAACAATCGATTTTAACATAAGTCTTTGAATAAAATGACAAATTTAAAGGTTTTTATTTCATTTTCTTTAAATTACAAAATAATTAACATTTAAAAATGTAATTTTCAATTTATTAAAGGCCAATAAATCAATAAAGAAATTACATGCGCATAGTATGCATTATCTTTTATGCCGAATATACATGAGTATGTACGTAGAAGTATGTTGAAAAGTCGAAAATAGTTGCATTTGATGTCCAAAATAGTTTGTTTTGTTTTTGTTGTTTTTTTTTTATATTTAATTTGAAAGCTTAGTCGAACGATTTAAGTTTTTTGTATAAGGTTCAAAATAGTTTTTCTAACCATCAGGTCTAGTGGTTGAGTGTAATCATGTGTCCAATATCTCATGTCCCGATTAGCTTACATGATAGTATGTTTTTCGAATTTTTTAGATTATTATGTTTAGTAAATAATAAAGTATTTTATACATCAGTTTTCTTTTCGACGTATTCACAGAATATTCGAAATTTCAAAACTTGACCCCACAAACTCTATAAATCATTAACATTAATAAAACAGTTTCATTTAAGTAATTAGGCGATTAAGTTGAATATAATAATATGACATTCATATGACAATTACACATCTATGTTTTATATAAATATAGGAACGATACATTTAATAGTCGCACTCTATGTTTTATATAAATATAGGAACGATACATTTAATAGTCGCACTCTATGTTTTATATAAATATAGGAACTAGTTACACCATGGGATACGAGAAATTAATAATAATATTAAAATTTTGAAGTTTTATTTTCCTCTAAATCATACTCTTAACTACTAATTTATCTACCATGTTAATTGAAGACTCAACATTTTAGAGAATGATCACATTTTCAAACACCTTGACAGTGCTACACCAAATGTCATTTGGTAAACTTACTATTGTATCCGTCTCATATTTATTATTTATTTTTGACTTTTAAATTCTTTATTCTTCAACTTTAACCTTAAATATTTTTATTTTTGATATAAAATACTTGATGTAAATTATGAATAAATTGTGTTTTAAATTTCTTTTCATTATTATAAGTTTTATCAAGTAATATATAACACAAATAAAAATATATAAGGTTAAAATTGAAGAATACAGACTTTAAAAGTCAAAAGTGGACAATAAATATGGGACGAGAGAGTATAATTTAATCAGATTATCCTTAAATAGTTTATAACATCTTTTACGTTGTATTTTTCATTTTCCGCTCTAACCCTCTAGTGTACCGGCACAGCGGGAGAATTATAATCATAAATGATTATACAATGTCACTCGTTTCTTGCCCCCCACCCCCCCCCCCCCCCCCCCTTCCACTTTCCCCACCACAACTGTCACTGCCACGGCCACTGCTACAAACCGACCATACCACTATCACCAACAACCATAATCATATATGACTAATAACTTTGTGAACATATATATATATATATATATATATATATATATATATATATATATATATATATATATATATATATAGGTTCAGGTTCATTTGAGACCATTCTAATTTTGTGAGACCGTGAGACCAAATCTAAAAATAATTTTAAAATGCAAAATAATTGGAAAAATCCAAAAAAAAAATTTTAAATATTATTTTCGGAAATTGAGTTAACTAAAAAAAATAATAAAATAATAAAAAAAATCCCGTTTTTTTTTTGAAAAATATGTGAAATATTCTAATAGAATATTACACTTATATATTCTAAAAAATAATTTTAAAATGCAAAATAAATGAAAAAATCTAAAAGTTTTTTTTTTAATATTATTTTCGGAACTTGAATTAACTAAAAAAAAATCCCGTTTTTTTTAAATACGTGAAATATTCTAATACAATATTACACTGTACATATTCTAAAAAATAATTTTAAAATGCAAAATAAATGGAAAAATCTAAAAATTCTTTTTTTAAATATTATTTTCGGAACTTGAATTAACTAAAAAAATAAAAATAAATAAAAAAATACGTCTCATGGTCTCACAAAATTAGACCGTCTCACATGAACCTAACCCTATATATATATATATATATATATATATATATATATATATATATATATATATATATATATATATATATATAATCATTTATGATTATAAATATACGTATAAACATGTATGATCATATATGACTATAGCTTTCCAACATATAATCATTTATGACTAGCCATTATCTCACCGCACCAGTACGCTGGAGCATTACAACGAAAGAACCATTTCACTAAGGGTTGCATGTTTAAAAAAAATGATTGGTGATTCTGGGCTTGACTACAATAATGCAATTGAAATAACCATTTCGCTAAGGATTGCATGTTTAAAAAAAACAAATAAAGGCAACTATACTATTATCCCATGAATTGATCTCTTTCATTCATGGAATAATTAGACTGTTACATGGTGCGTAATAGGCTATACAAGAGTGTGTGTATGTCTCTCATGGTTTTCGATATATATATATATATATATATATATATATATATATATATATATATATATATATATATATATATATATGTGTGTGTGTGTGTGTGTGTGTATGTATGTGTGTGTGAGAGTGTTCGCGTGCACGTTAACATACTCGAGGTAAATTAAACGCTTTAATGTTTTATTTGATATATATCAGAATGTTTTATTATTTATTTCATATACATATTTTTAAAGTTTTATTTAAATAATTCAAAGTTTTATTCAATATACATCAACATTTGCGACCATACATATTGAACAACCCGAGTTGAACAAAGGGCAGACTGAGGAGGGAAACTACAGTGGGACTGTTGGTCAAGCCAACCCACCGATAGTTAGGCAAAACCACCAGGATGGAGGAAATGATGGAAGTGGATGCAAATACAAGGATTTCATGGCGTCCAAACCACCGAATCTATCTGGAAGCCCGACGCCGGTGGAAGTCATGAACTGGATCTCTGAGATGGAGACGATGTTTGAGAGTTGCGAGTGTAGCAACAAGCAGAAGACCGCTCTCGCGGTTCCTTTGTTGAAATCTGGAGTACTAAGCCGGTGGAAGCTACTAGCCGATTCGATGCCCAAAGGAGAAGCGAGCAACAACGAGTTTCAGAATCTAAAGAAGGGAAAGATGAGTGTCATCAAGTATGCTGCAAGTTTTACGGAGAAAATGAAGCTTGTTACTTATCTAGTTCCAACTGAGCTCTCCAAGGTCAACAAGTTTGCCGATGGATTATGTCACACCCCAAAACCGAGAATGACGGAAACGTTCAGCGGAGGACGTCATGTAATGTATCACAACCATGTAAAGTAGTAAACAAGAAACAACATCATCCATTGAATTAATAGTATGAATTTTATATACAAGTGTGTTCTTTCATAATGTACAACAATAAAATTGAATAATCAGAATAAGACGAGTCTAGACTGCTCCGTCTTCACAAAACTGGTCGTCGTACATGTCTATGTGTGACCTGAGGATACAAGTTATTTTGAAAGCGAGTATCAGCCAAAAAGCTGGTGAATTCATAAGTATTAATGTGTCTTTGATATGTAAAACTTGATATGAAAGTCTTAACATTGTTTTGAAAGAAAGCTCATATAAGTATGTAAATGTCTGTAAGTAATGGAAAGCGTTTGACTAACCCTAGAAATCCCTATGATCCCTATGAAAGAAGTCTTCTACCAAGACCCTATTGTTTTGAAAGTACGCGTCTCTGTATATGTGATGATTTTTTCCCTATTTAACTATTAGTATAAAACTAAAGTATACCTCATCGTTTATGTGTATGAGTCACAACATAAAGGTAATGAGGAAAAATATAATCATGTAAGTGTTGTCCTTTTGTATTAGGATTAACACGACATCGCGACTAGCGAAATGTATAACCTTTGAACATCCGTAGATTGTTCAATTTTCCTCTGTAGCTGCAGCAAGTTTTAAGGAATGGTTAGTCCCGTAAAGGTACTCCTAATATAAGTATTAACCGTAGGCATCCGTAGATGTTCATTTACCTCTATAGCGAACAGTAGGCCAAAGGAATGGTTAGTCTTGTAAAGGTACCCTTAATATAAGTAATAACCGTAGGCATCCGTAGATGTTCATCTACCACTGTTGCTAACAGGTGGGTTCCGGAATGGTTAGTCCTGTCTAGACATCCCGTTGAACTGGGATAGGCAGGACAATTTACACATAACGTACCAGTAAATCATCCTAGTGAATCTAGGTACAAGTATCCATGTAAGCGTCTCTATGTAAACGTTCTCATGTAAGCGTCTCTACATAAACGTACTCATGTATCATGTAAGCATATGTAAACGTACTCATGTATCATGTAAGCATATGTAAACGTACTCATGTATCATGTTAGCATATGTAAACGTACTCATGTAAGTGTATCTATGTAAACGTACTCATGTAAGCGTGTCTATGTAAACGTACTGATGTATCATGTAATGTACTGGTATAGACTCATGAATGAACCGACTCTTGTGTGATTCCTTGTGCTTGGAATGGTAAGTGGTATCTCTTAACTAAACCTATAATACTTACTAACCATGAACGTGTATAACCTGAAGTAATGCCTTTGCTACCCAACGGTACTAAACTTACTGAGGACAACTCTTATGTCTCTATAGGTATACATGTTATATAATTGCTAGTTAAACGACCTTCGGACGGATACCCGATACCCTACCAGACCCCATCCCAACGGGAAAAAGGAAATAAAGCGAGTTAGCCTTCCTAAGTCCTTTAAACATTAATTATATAATTATACATATACCGGCATGCAATTGACAATATAAAAGTGTATAAGGAGTTTTGTAAAACCCTTTTTAAAAGGAAAATTAATACCTAAGACGAGATCGACTTGATGTCAATTTATAAAATGGTTTGAAAGTATTTAAATGATAACAACAGTTTAAGTATAAAGGAAATTTTGTTTGACCCACAAATGTAACAGGGTTTGAAATGAAACATATTGTGTTTAATAAACAGTTTATTAAAGTGTTTTAAACACTTAAAAACGTTCTAGATAAACATTTGATGAAAACTGATTGGCAAAACAGTTAACGTAAGGTAAAGTCATTTACATGTTTAGTTATTAATCACGTGTGATTGATATAATAACTAATCATGATTCAACCTGTATTCCCCCCCCCCCCCCCCCCACCATAAAGCATTTATAAACATTTGAAAAGGTTAATTCAAGGGGTATGAACTCACCTGCAGTGAGCGGATCGGAAGGAAGTGTCGGACCAGTGCTTGGTGTCGAGTGAAGACTTAGACACACACAATAATCCTAACTACATATGAAGACATATGTATATAACCAATTAGTGATTTTACCACTAATTAAACATGTATAAACATCCTATTGCGAGGAAAACACTTTGGTCAAGTGCTAGGAGGCTATCGGGTTGCAACAAAGGAGTGCAAAGCCTCATACGGGAGTTTATGGTCCTAAGTGTAACAGCCCGAAAACCAGGTACCCTTCTATTAGCCCTTCATCCTTGTTATGTTGCCATTTAGGGTTTGCATGTTAGGCGAGTACGCTGGGCGTACAAGGAGTACGCTGCGCGTACTCGTGCGCTTCATTTGGACGCGTTCACCCTCAGGTACGCTGGGCGTACCCAAGGTTACGCGGGACGTAACCGGTCCAGACCTAAAAACCCTAATTCATTCGGAGGGCTATAAAAGGAATGTGTGGCTCGACTTCTCAGCCACCATCCCTCAGAAAGAAACCCTAAAGAGAGTGTGCATCCGTTCTTAGGCCATTTGTGAGTATTCTAAGCTTGGTGGTCCCTTTTCAAGGTAGCAAAGGAGAAGAGGAGCTCATTGGGAAGGCTAGAAGTGGTACTCAAGTGTGGATCTGAGCTTTGCAAAGGTTGAAGCTTCATTATAAGGTAAAAAGTTCGGATCTTGTCCTATAGTTCTTATAATATGCTTCAAGTACCATTTTCTAGGGTTTTAGTCCCAAAGGTGGAGACTTTTTGAGCAAATGGTCTCCATAAGCTTAGATCCTTCATATTTTTGGTCTATTTGAGTTGTAGACTCATAAAAATGTAATCTTGGTCGTGAATATTGCACCATACATGAGATCTAGGTCCTTGAGTTGGAATAGAATGATGTTAAGAAGTGTTGGAGCCTTTACAGCCATGCCAAGGCTTAAAGGTCTCGACTTTATGGGTATAGACGCATAAACAGAGCCGGATCTAGAAGTTGGAGTAATGGCTTAACCGATTAAGACCTGAAATGATGTATGCTAAAGTCTGATGGTTACGTTGGGCGTAACTCCCAGTACGCGCAACGTACTGGGTGGAGACCCCAATCCATGGATTGGCGATGTACGCCCCGCGTACATCAAGCAGTACACTCCGCGTACTCATAGGGTTGACTTTTGTTGACTTTTAGGGTTTTGGTCAACATGAAGACTTTGGGTCGAGGAAGGGTAAAATGGTCTTTTACCCTCTGAGGAATGATGATAAGGGGTAAAGTTTAGTTGTGGAAGTCTTTAATTATTAAAATGTTATTTTTATGATTAGGCGAGGTAGAGTCGTCGTTGGGTTTTGGAGATAGCGAGTACGCGAGATCTTAGACTTTCCACGAGGTGAGTCTTCTCACTATACGTTACCTTGAGTGGTATTCTAAGTTGGCCAGAGGGTCTTATGTGCTATGTGTTATTTGTATGATGTATGACTATATAGACCGGACCGGAGGGTCCAACGATTCAGACCGGGCCAGAGGGCCCAATGAGCTATGACTGGACCAGAGGGTCCGACGAGCTGCGGGACTGGAGGGTCCCGCTGAGACATCTTGACCGGAGGGTCGGGTTCAGCCTCGGGTGGCGTATTTGTGGTATGTGGTATTTTGGGGAACTCACTAAGCATTATGCTTACAGTTGTTGTGTTTGATGTCTCAGGTACCAGTGAGGACCGTGGGAAGGCGACGGCTTGACTCGTACACACTCACACCGATGGAGTTCACATTAGAGAGATCTTGGGGATTTGTTTTGAAAACACTGTTGTTTCGGATTTGAGATTATGATATGATATACATTTTGTGGTTTTAAAAATTAAAAATTTAATTGGAAATTTTACGTTGTTACACTAAGACCATGTGTGTTGGAGTTTACGGCCCAGGGGAGTAAGATCCTGGCCATAAACTCTCAATTGGGTTTCTACATGATGCTCAAAGCTATTACAACTTACGTGGTTAAGTGCTTCAAAGCTTAAACAAGTGTTTGGGTAGGTTTAAGGCCCTAAAATGGCCTTGTTAAATGTTCACGGCCCTGGGACCACTCCCCCATGAGTTTACGGCCGTAAACTCATGGTAAGGAGTACCATTTGATGTTTTGAGGTTCCTAGCTCATTGGTGATTGGTTCTATGTTAAGTTCTATGGGTGTTGGTATTTTGATTGTTTTGGGTCCTAGACACATCAAGGTAACGTGCTATGCTAGTCTCTTGGCTTAAGGAAGGCATTTAGGGCATTTTGGCACCTTAAAATGGAGTTCACGGCCCAAGAACATCCTTGGCCGTGAACTCACTTTTAGCCCTTGATTCTTAATGTTTTTGATGTCTAAACAAGCCATGGGTAGTCTCTAGGTTCAGTTCCAAGGTTTGGAGGGACATTGGGCACACTTTGGCCCTTATAAAAGAGTTTACTCTCCAAGATGTTCTTGGGTGGTAAACTCCCAAATCTTGTTGTTTTGATATGATTTCTATGTTTTTAGGCACTTAATAAGCTATGTAATACAACTAGAGAGAGGTACTCACAATTTGGGATGAAAACCCGAAGATCCGAGAGAGAGAAAATGGCTTTTCTCTAGTTGGAAATGTAACTAATGAATAAATTTGGCTCAAAATCTTATATATAGTCCTGAGATTTTTGGTAGAAAATATTTTATTCACGCAATGAACTCTAATATCATAGAGTTTTGGAATAACAGAGTTGCACAAAGCCCTAGTGCATCCACTCTCCTGATATATCCTTAAGTGTAAACCTAAAATACTCAAACTTATACCCAAAAGTCTGGAAATTCACTGTAACTGTTCTAGTCTTCTACTGACTTGATATGGTTTGTATAGAATGGAAATCTCGGGTTGTCACAGATTACCAGCAGACTTTGGACCAATGGTCAAGCAAGCAACCACTTTGAAAGGAGCCATCTGGGTAGCCAGGAATGTTGAGACCCAGATTAGGGAAAAAGGTCTGGAGAGAGCTGAAGTTGGCGAGAAAAGGAAGCATGAAGGATCTTCAAAATCCAACAAGGAAAATAAATTCTCAAAGAATGAAGAAGGAGGAGGAGGTGAAACCAAGTGGTGAAAAAAGTGTAAGAAGAATCACTTCGGGAAATGTAGCGAGGAGGTGACTTGCTACAAATGTGGAAAGACAGGGCATTACGCCAGCAAGTGTGCATCCAACAAGAAGGTGTGTTATGGATGTAACAAAGAAGGGCATATTTCTAGGGACTGCTCGGGGAAAAATAAAGCAGCAAGACCAGAAACGCCACCGAGGCCAAGGGCATTCCACATGATCCTCGACGAAGCAGAAAACTGTGCGAGGAATCAAGGATGAGGACTTCATATCCGAAGATCAAGTCATGCAGTAGCCATAGTATCGTATGATGTAGCCTATTAGAGGCATAATCTAGGGTCAACTTGAACACCTATGTAATAGTTTCAAGAAATAATAAAACCTTTGTTTTGTTATCTGATGTGTTAAACTGTTATGTGATTTTCTTGTATGGTGACTTGGAAAACTGCGAGACAATACTTGGGACGAGTATGAGTAGGTGTGAAAGGTAGAAGATGCATATACTATCGGAAGCACAGGACTCACGCTTGGATCAAGGAAAGCCACAAGGTTACCAAGAAACCAATAATTGATTCCATTTTATTCAAGCATGTTGTTACCATCGTTTCGGTAATGACTAAGAAGATTGTTGTTATTCCGACCCTGGTGGTCATATCAATTTTAGTCCGACTACAATAAGTATGTTACGTGGTTCAGAGAACTAAGTTCGATGTAGCACCCGACTTAAGCCGAAAGGATTAATCAAAGTGGTCAGTAGATGTATCGTGACGGTTGCTAGAAATGCTACCTTTTAAGATGTGATTAGAACATGAAGGTAGGTATTTGACTCTAAAAGACCTGAGTCCAAGGAATAGATCATACGATGAGAGGTCATTAGAACATGACCCATCAGTCTATTATGACAATCGAAGGAAGAAACTTATCTCAAGTTTGAAAGAGTCTTCGATAAATATCGAGATCGTGACATGAAGATCATGACTGAAAGTCTAACATGAGATAGAGAGCGGGTCTAATATCAAGCACCGCCTGTAGTTAGGAAGTCTTAGATTTAGATACTCGTTCGAAGAAACATCAAAGTTACGATTATTACTTAGGATGAAGAGATAACGTATGGAGTCATCATGTGAGCCTTGTTTCGTTGATGATTCCGGGACGTAATCATCCTAAGGGGAGATAATTGTAACGCTCGTAGATCCGGGCTAGTCAATTTAGAGATAATAGGGGTCGAAAACGACTTTTCGACAAAAGATTATTTAGAATAAATAACTTGAACCAAGTTGTAGTATATGTCACAAGGTTTCCATACATATAAATAACGCTGAAATCCGAGTTATAACGAAGAAGTTATGACCCGTCGAAATTTCGCGACGGAACCGACACGACACCGGGAAGCGTAAATAGTGAATTTACGAAAGAGCGAGTTTTAGCCTTAGCAATATAAACGAAAATCGTAGAGTATGTTAAACTAAGAACATTTGATGAAAACTGATTGGCAAAACAGTTAACGTAAGGTAAAGTCATTTACATGTTTAGTTATTAATCACGTGTGATTGATATAACAACTAATCATGATTCAACCTGTATTCCCCCCCCCCCCATAAAGCATTTATAAACATTTGAAAAGGTTAATTCAAGGGGTATGAACTCACCTGCAGTGCGCGGATCGGAAGGAAGTGTCGGACCAGTGCTTGGTGTCGAGTGAAGAGTTAGACACACACAATAATCCTAACTACATATGAAGACATATGTATATAGCCAATTAGTGATTTTACCACTAATTAAACATGTATAAACATCCTATTGCGAGGAAAACACTTTGGTCAAGTGCTAGGAGGCTATCGGGTTGCAACAAAGGAGTGCAAAGCCTCATACGGTAGTTTATGGTCCTAAGACCATGTGTGTTGGAGTTTACGGCCCAGGGGAGTAAGATCCTGTCCATAAACTCTCAATTGGGTCTCTACATGATGCTCAAAGCTATTATAACTTAAGTGGATAAGTGTTTCAAAGCTTAAACAAGTGTTTGGGTAGGTTTAAGGCCCTAAAATGGCCTTGTTAAATGTTCACGGCCCTGGGACCACTCCCCCATGAGTTTACGGCCGTAAACTCATGGTAAGGAGTACCATTTGATGTTTTGAGGTTCCTAGCTCATTGGTGATTGGTTCTGTGTTAAGTTCTAGCCATATGGAAGCATTAGGGGCACAATATCACCCCTTTATAGAGTTTACGGCCCATGGACCATTTGGTCATGTGTTTACGGCCGTAAACACCTATGGGTGTTGGTATTTTGATTGTTTTGGGTCCTAGACACATCAAGGTAACGTGCTATGCTAGTCTCTTGGCTTAAGGAAGGCATTTAGGGCATTTTGGCACCTTAAAATGGAGTTCACGGCCCAAGAACATCCTTGGTCATGAACTCACTTTTAGCCCTTGATTCTTAATGTTTTTGATGTCTAAACAAGCCATGGGTAGTCTCTAGGTTCACTTTTAGCTCTAGTGCATCCACTCTCCTGATATCTCCTTAAGTGTAAACCAAAAATACTCAAACTTATACCCAAAAGTTTGGAAATTCACTGTAACTGTTCTAGTCTTCTACTGACTTGATATGGTTTGTACAAAATGGAAATCTCGGGTTGTCATATCATCCCCCTGTTAAAGGGAATTTCGTCCCGAAATTAGAATTTAGGTAAGGAAGTAGGTATGAATGATCGAGTCATGAGGTGGAAACTTTCTAATCGATTGATTCTCACGCTCCTAAGTGAATTCGGGTCCTCGGTTGGTATTCCAACGAACTTTCACTAACGGGTGACGGCGTTGCTTTGTCCGCTTGACCTCTCGGTCGAGGGTCACTACGGTTCTTCTACGAAGGCGAGGATTTCGTTAATCTCGATCTCGTCGAGTGGACTTCCTAGAGTCCTAACAGAAAGGTACGGTTTCAAGATCGAGACGTGAAAGGTAAAATGTATGCTACTGAGTTCGCGGAGTAGGTCTAGTTTGCGCGATACAGGACCGATTCTGGTAAAAATCTCGGAGGTCCTATCTATCTTGGATATAGCTCTCCACGCGTTATGAAGCGTATTAAGCCATTCCCGGAGTGAGACTTCCTAAAGAAGTTGGTCTCTCACTTGGAATTCCAAAGGTTCTTTCTCTTGCTTATCTTCCCCATCAAGGGCCACCCCTTATTGGGTCAAAGTCGTAAGGGTTTCTGTGATTTGCGAGGAGTTCGGGATGAACTATGACAGTAGGTCTGTAAGACCTAGAATTTGGCGAATTTCTGTCGGCGTCTCTGGTGTCGACTAATTCTCAACGGTTTTGACAAATTGAAAGAGTACTCAAAAATTCCCACATCACTAATAGTGTGTCTTAGGAATCCGACTCTTCAATTTCAAAACTCGTGCTTAGAGAACTTCGCGAAAGTTCCTCCGAGGGTAATGTTTCCATGGGTTCCTTCTTACTACTACGGCAAATAAGTAAGTCATTACATGGAGAAATGACGAACTGATCCAAGTAAGAAAGACGGACCCCATTCATTAAACTCATGAATAATATGGGCGTATTAGTCCTATCCAAGGGGTATCACTACAGACTCGAAGTGTCCGCATCGAGTTCGGAAGGTAGTTTTCCGGACATCCTTCCCTATCACTCGAACTGGTGATATTCGGATTTCAGGTCCATTTCTGAAAGTAATTCTTTCCCTGCGTTTGCTCAACCAACTCATCTATGTGAGGTAGAGATAACGATTTCTAAAGGAAATCTTAACGGAGTTCCCGATCGTCGAGGTACATATGATGCAATCCTTCGACGTCTGAAAGAATAAGACTGTAGCTCTCAAGGGTGAGAAGCCTGGTCTTCCAATTCTATTGCTGAGTAGTTCATTGAGTTTTCCGGGCTGTTCTTGTATCTTCGTAGGTGTTTAGACTGTAGGGCGATCTGGTTATAGGAGTCATACTGGGTTCTAATTTTGTTCACATACCAATGCGATTACCCATAGTCTTGGGCAGTGTCCGTCCTGAAGTTCATATTAGAATTCATACATGGTTCGACGATCACAATCCTGTGTATACGAGTCGTATATAATTAAGATTGAAAAGGTAGTCGAATAACTGATTCTTCTTTAAGCTCACATCCCATCGAGGAAAAAGAAGTTAAAGTGGAATCATCAATTCTAACCCTGTAGAACTTTGATTATATATCACCCCTATGTATACATTCTTTAGTGATAGATCAACCGTATGAATCCTTGGGATTGAACTTGACGTACTGCACGAGTGATACTGTGGGGATTTCTTCGGAAAGGAAAAAGGACTATGAGGTACTCCATGCATGAGTACTTCGGTGTTCTGATATGACGGCTTCGCTAAAAGACGTTTACTGAGAAAGAGATGTACTTATGAAGCGGGTATTGCGAGGATCGAATCTACTCGAGTCGTATGATAAAGTCGGAATCATATGGAAACTAAAGACATTAGATTTGAACATAAGGTGTTACAGACAAAACACAACAGTGCAACCTTTAACAGAGTTACTGTACGTTAGATTTACTACAAGACTATTGCTGCGAACAAGGTATACTACAAAAGACAAGTATACACAGCACGAGCATCCCTAAACGGACGGAATCTCGCAAAAGATAAGACTTTGGTTGCACTAGTTTTGGATGGTTCATAATTCTGTTACAACGAAACGCCTAAATTGCATTAACGTGGGTCCGGAGTAGTCTCTCCTGCGGCGGTGGCCGGTAGCATACTTCTGTCTGTGCCAGCATTTGTTGCCTCTGGGCAGTTCCTTTTGTAGTGACCCACCTTGCCACAACCGTAGCAAGCCTGGTTCACACCGGTATTCGACACTTGGTTGATCGACCTTGCTAGGCTCTTGCAGTAACGTATTGTGTGCCCCTTTTTGTTGCAGTTTGAGCACTGTATCTCCTGACAAGGTCCATGGTGGTGATAACTACATTTGATGCATTTTGGGAGATTTCCAGCATATTGTCTGGCTGGGTTAGGCATAATTGGGATACCCGAAGGGATGGTAGTAGTAGGTACAGATGTCGTAGCTGTGAAGGTTGTTACTGATGGTTGTTTCCTGTTCGCCCTTCGAAGCGACTTGTCCTTAGGTTTAGCCCAAGACTTCCGTTTGTTACTCTTGGTCTCGGGACTCGGGGTGTCGTGGTAGTTTGCTGCTTGTTGAGGTGCTTGATTGTTACCCGGATTGGAATTGTTGTTAACAATCCCACTAACATTCGAGTTGTTAGCGTTAAGGTGTGTCAGAATAGCTAACACGGCAGCCGAGACTGCAGCTTGGAAGGTAGCTGCATCAATCTGAAGAGTTAGTGTTTGGTTAAGGGGTTGATCGTTTTTCTTTGGCGACATGATTCTGTTTCACGGAAAGAAAATGAATTTGTGAGCGAGTATGGTTGAACCTAGACGTAGTTCGATCGCTCATGTGAAGAATAGAAGTGTGCTCTCTAAGGTTTGACCTACATCCCTATGATGCAGTCCTAGTACGGAATGGAAGCATGTTCACGAAGGTTTGACCTACATCCCTATGATGCAGTCCTAGAAAAAGTGGAAGTAAGCTTATACAGTGGCCTCAAGACGTTTGTCGTTCGCGCCGAGGTACTATGGGTTGGTCGATAATATGATCCAATGTAACATACACGTTTTGAAATCGTGTTTTAAGTAAATAATATTATAAAATATTATGTGAATTTGAATGTTGAGTTCTAACAGATAGTTTTTACTAGAAATGAAGTAAAACTATGTTTAGAATCACTCATAAAATGTCGGAAGTCTTATGAGATTCCAATTAAAAACAAAATAGTAAAATATAGCGAAAATATAAATTTGGAATAAGTAAAATTTTATTATTGAAAGTTGTAGATAATCTCGTTAGAAACATTTAGGCGAAAACCTCATCGAAATCCGAGTTATAACGAAGAAGTTATGACCAAACGAAGATCCGTGATAAATCCGGAAAATACTTTGTCGCGTAAAAATTTAGTTTTCGATAAACTAATTTTTAGCCTTAGTGATGTAAATGAAAGTTGTAGAACTCGTGAAAATAATCAACTTTCATATAAAGACCGTTTGAATCTGACTTCGTATGAGGAAGTTATGATTTTTCGAAGTTTCAGCTTAGCAGTAGACATCTAAAAACTCGAATTTTAAATCGAGTGATTTTTAGCCGACACAACCTAAACGAGAATTGATTCCAAAGCCCGAAACACGCCCCGAGACTGCCGAGAAGCCCGAAAAATTTATCTTTTCGGTTTCGAAGCTCTACCTTCGCAGAGCCCGGTTTTCAAGAAAACTTCCGGTTTTCAACGACGAAAGTCATATTTAGAGCCGAAGTACTGCCCAAATTAATATTTTAGCCCCCGGTTATTTCACGGTGAGTTTAATATATAGAAATAATTGTATGTTATGTGTTATATGTGCTACATGCTTTTCAGTGTTATTATTCCGGGTTATTTTTCTGGGTTATTTTTATTTGCTATTTTTAATAGCAAAGAAATACCTTTGACCATGTGATCAGTGAAAGGACTTAGATTCACGTTGGTACTGGTATGTAGCCTCTGGCCATGTGGAACATGTCTCCGTAAGAGAATGAATTCTATTCTATGGTAGTGGCAGAAGGTTAGACAGGGCTATAAGCCTGAAATCTACCAAAATGTTAATCCGAAGTTGTATATCTTCTGTGCCGTTTGGGCCAAAGCTTTATTGATGTATATCAAGCATGGAAATTGTTATGTCTAATTGATTGTATATCTTTAAATCAAATCAATGATTGATATGGAATGTTTGTCACATGATTCACATATGCCCTTGTTGTTCCTTGTTCCTCTTTGCTTCTGCCCTATTAAAGTATATATATGGCATAATGTTATATTGTATCTATTATTGAACTCACTAAGCGTCACCGCTTACCCTCTCGATGTTTAACAAATTGCAGGAGTTAAACATCCAGTATAGTTATCTACTGGTAGAAGATTTTTGAATAGTTTGAAACTATTGTATCGATAAAAGCTTATGAATAGTTTGAAACTATTGTATTTTGCACTCCCATATGTATAAAACTATAGAATCCTGGGAAGTTATGTAATATATAACACTTTAAAATAGTCGGTTTGTATTCAGGAGTTTGTAATCTCTTTATCAATGTAAAATATTGTTTTTATGAATATGCAAGTAGCATGTTTTGGAGTAACTATATTGTCGAGTATGAAAGTTTGGGTCTTTCATAAATACGAAAGTTAGGGTCTTTCATCCAACCACTGGAAGAGACTCGGAAATGTCTCCGGATTTTAAATTACTATAGTCCAATGACTTGACTTAAGCACGATTCGGATAAACTCCAACGTGACATGGAATTTAGCCGACTGTCAACATCAACGATGTTTTAAGATGAAATAAGTTCAGGGAAAATTGACCTTGAAGCAGGTCTTACATCATATCCGGAGTATCCAAAGTTTTGGCCGTATAAAGGCCTAACTAAAAGTACCTACAGTACAAGGCAGTTCCATAGCAAAATGCCACATAGGACATAGACAGGAACACAGTTCTTTTTTTTAAAAAACAAGAAGGAAATTAAAGTATCTCCTACTGGCAACGGTCATCCTTCTGGTGAACTCTCAGTTCAGCCAGTTGACGTTCCACATCAAGCAGGTGTCTTTCGTACACCCTCTGGCGTACTCGGAGTTCTATGGCTTCGGCTCGTGATTCAGCCAGTGTTTGCAGCAGGGTTTCATGGATTCTCTCAGATCTCTCACGAGCATCTTCTAGACGAATGGTGCGGAGGGTATGCATTCTTGCATCGGCAACTACTTCAGTGATCTGATGTAGGGTTGTCCTGCCTTGAATCTCTTTTCGGGCCACTCTGCGGACCAAGATTGGCAAGATTCTGTCTGCTGAGCCCCCATTGCTCAGGTCATAGAAGCTTCGTTCACCATTAAATGGCATGGGCTAATCTTTTCCTTGGCTCCATGTTTCCAAACATTCAACCCACTCAGGCTTCGGGCCATGAAAAGCCGGACGAGGGTTAGGAATTGGAAAGGGAGCTGCCTGAGGTAGGTTCTCAACCTCGGATTCGAAGTTAGCACCGTCCGAAAGGTCTTCATCATGGTGATTATTCAAAAGGATAGGATGATCATTCTCTGGTTCTTCTCCAAACCATCCAGCAATGACCTTGTTCGAAAGGTACGGGTTGTCGTGGGGATGGAGTCCAGCCATGTTATCTACGCGAGAATTTGGGTAAGGAAATAATTATTAGACGAACTATCTAGATAATTATTAGAAAATCTTCATTAGTTATATCGCTATTTGTAAAGTGCATACCAGTTATATGTAAACAACATAGGATAGGCCTTCGAATAAGTGACCTTAACTCCAAATTCACAAGGAATAGGGGTAAAGCAAAATTTCACCGATTCTAAGTCTATAACATCCTAGTTACATATAGCCTTAGTGTTGATGGGTTTTGAGCATTCTAACACTTCCTAAGTGTACATGCAACCCTAATAACCTTGGATCTATGTTTGTCTAATTATCATGCTAAGTTGAATTCCAAGGCTATATTCCTATCTAGCATACATGGGGAACAATTTTGACTTGAATAATAGATAGAATAACTTACCTTGTTGTTGCTTGTGTTCCTTGAAACCTTGTGAGCCTAGCACCCCAAATGTGATGCCTCAAATGCTTCACACAACACCAAATGCTCTTGGAAAAACTTATGAGAGAACACACACTTCTTGAAATCGGCCAAGCCCTCTTGTTTCCTTAGTGTAGCCCATTTTGGTGGAGAATATGATTCTTATATAGTGTTGACACATCTAGGGTTACACCATGTAAACCCTAATGTGTCATGACTCTTCATTTCCATGACCCATGGGTTTGTAACTCCCATGGAGCATCCATGGAGCATCCTATGGATAGAACCCAACTTGATAATCCATGGAGCCTCTTAGCCCACTATACAAGATATGGATGATTTACATAATCAACCCATATATTTAATTAGTTCTCTTTTGACCACTTAATTAATTCTAAATTAATTATTGATCAAACTAATCAAATAATATTATTAATATATTAGAACTTATAATATATTAATAATCTCCAAGTGTTATTTCTCTCATTTAGTCTATCCAATTGCATGGTGCCATGCAACCCAAATGGACCATGCCGGGTCGGGTCAAGTACATACCAGAAATAGTTATGGACTTAGACACCTTATCCAACAAGTGTATCCACTTAGCAACTATCAACTTAGTAATGAAGACCCTTTTAGTTCTGAAGTAAGTAATTATGGTAACACAAAACACCCTTATGGTATTTTAGACTTAGGTTTCTTTATAATGTTCTCATTGTGGTAATGTTGGTAAGTTTTTAGACTTGTTGCCATATCACAACCATTCTTGGGCATGTGCTAATCACTCCTCGGAATAGCATAGTTGATCAGGCTATGCCACTCCCAAGACTGACCATACATCCCCGAGCTTACCTGTGATATTCAACAATCGCAATACTTTTGTTCTTGTCATTGTGACACGGATTTTAGTATGAATGCATGCACGTATACTTACTTAAATATTTTATTATTTTAGAAGTATAAATTCTTAGACGGAGTGTTTTAATCCCAAAGTATTTATAGTTAGTATATCTTTTATGGGTTGATATACTTAATTCACTATAAACAGTGCTCTGATACCAATCTGTCACACCCCAAAACCGAGAACGGCGGAAACATTCAGGGGCGGAGGACGTCATGTAATGTATCACAACCATGTAAAGTAGTAAACATGCAACAACATCATCCATTGCATTAATAGTATGAATTTTATATACGGGTGTGTTCTTTCATAATGTACAACAATAAAATTGAATAATCAGAATAAGACGAGTCTGGACTGCTCCGTCTTCACAAAACTGGTCGTCGTACATGTCTATGTGTGACCTGAGAATACAAGTTATTTTGAAAGCGAGTATCAGCCAAAAAGCTGGTGAATTCATAAGTATTAATGTGTCTTTGATATGTAAAACTTGATATGAAAGTCTTAACATTGTTTTGAAAGAAAGCTCATATAAGTATGTAAATGTCTGTAAGTAATGGAAAGCGTTTGACTAACCCTAGAAATCCCTATGATCCCTATGAAAGAAGTCTTCTACCAAGACCCTATTGTTTTGAAAGTACGCGTCTCTGTATATGTGATGATTTTTTCCCTATTTAACTATTAGTATAAAACTAAAGTATACCTCATCGTTTATGTGTATGAGTCACAACATAAAGGTAATGAGGAAAAATATAATCATGTAAGTGTTGTCCTTTTGTATTAGGATTAACACGACATCGCGACTAGCGAAATGTATAACCTTTGAACATCCGTAGATTGTTCACTTTTCCTCTGTAGCTGCAGCAAGTTTTAAGGAATGGTTAGTCCCGTAAAGGTACTCCTAATATAAGTATTAACCGTAGGCATCCGTAGATGTTCATTTACCTCTGTAGCGAATAGTAGGCCAAAGGAATGGTTAGTCTCGTAAAGGTACCCTTAATATAAGTAATAACCGTAGGCATCCGTAGATGTTCATCTACCACTGTTGCTAACAGGTGGGTTCCGGAATGGTTAGTCCTGTCTAGACATCCCGTTGAACTGGGATAGGCAGGACAATTTACACATAACGTACCAGTAAATCATCCTAGTGAATCTAGGTACAAGTATCCATGTAAGCGTCTCTATGTAAACGTTCTCATGTAAGCGTCTCTACGTAAACGTACTCATGTATCATGTAAGCATATGTAAACGTACTCATGTATCATGTTAGCATATGTAAACGTACTCATGTAAGTGTATCTATGTAAACGTACTCATGTAAGCGTGTCTATGTAAACGTACTGATGTATCATGTAATGTACTGGTATAGACTCATGAATGAACCGACTCTTGTGTGATTCCTTGTGCTTGGAATGGTAAGTGGTATCTCTTAACTAAACCTATAATACTTACTAACCATGAACGTGTATAACCTGAAGTAATGCCTTTGCTACCCAACGGTACTAAACTTACTGAGGACAACTCTTATGTCTCTATAGGTATACATGTTATATAATTGCTAGTTAAACGACCTTCGGACGGATACCCGATACCCTACCAGACCCCATCCCAACGGGAAAAAGGAAATAAAGCGAGTTAGCCTTCCTAAGTCCTTTAAACATTAATTATATAATTATACATATACCGGCATGCAATTGACAATATAAAAGTGTATAAGGAGTTTTGTAAAACCCTTTTTAAAAGGAAAATTAATACCTAAGACGAGATCGACTTGATGTCAATTTATAAAATGGTTTGAAAGTATTTAAATGATAACAACAGTTTAAGTATAAAGGAACTTTTGTTTGACCCACAAATGTAACAGGGTTTGAAATGAAACATATTGTGTTTAATAAACAGTTTATTAAAGTGTTTTAAACACTTAAAAACGTTCTAGATAAACATTTGATGAAAACTGATTGGCAAAACAATTAACGTAAGGTAAAGTCATTTACATGTTTAGTTATTAATCACGTGTGATTGATATAATAACTAATCATGATTCAACCTGTATTCCCCCCCCCCCCCCCCCCCACCATAAAGCATTTATAAACATTTGAAAAGGTTAATTCAAGGGGTATGAACTCACCTGCAGTGAGCGGATCGGAAGGAAGTGTCGGACCAGTGCTTGGTGTCGAGTGAAGACTTAGACACACACAATAATCCTAACTACATATGAAGACATATGTATATAACCAATTAGTGATTTTACCACTAATTAAACATGTATAAACATCCTATTGCGAGGAAAACACTTTGGTCAAGTGCTAGGAGGCTATCGGGTTGCAACAAAGGAGTGCAAAGCCTCATACGGGAGTTTATGGTCCTAAGTGTAACAGCCCGAAAACCAGGTACCCTTCTATTAGCCCTTCATCCTTGTTATGTTGCCATTTAGGGTTTGCATGTTAGGCGAGTACGCTGGGCGTACAAGGAGTACGCTGCGCGTACTCGTGCGCTTCATTTGGACGCGTTCACCCTCAGGTACGCTGGGCGTACCCAAGGTTACGCGGGACGTAACCGGTCCAGACCTAAAAACCCTAATTCATTCGGAGGGCTATAAAAGGAATGTGTGGCTCGACTTCTCAGCCACCATCCCTCAGAAAGAAACCCTAAAGAGAGTGTGCATCCGTTCTTAGGCCATTTGTGAGTATTCTAAGCTTGGTGGTCCCTTTTCAAGGTAGCAAAGGAGAAGAGGAGCTCATTGGGAAGGCTAGAAGTGGTACTCAAGTGTGGATCTGAGCTTTGCAAAGGTTGAAGCTTCATTATAAGGTAAAAAGTTCGGATCTTGTCCTATAGTTCTTATAATATGCTTCAAGTACCATTTTCTAGGGTTTTAGTCCCAAAGGTGGAGACTTTTTGAGCAAATGGTCTCCATAAGCTTAGATCCTTCATATTTTTGGTCTATTTGAGTTGTAGACTCATAAAAATGTAATCTTGGTCGTGAATATTGCACCATACATGAGATCTAGGTCCTTGAGTTGGAATAGAATGATGTTAAGAAGTGTTGGAGCCTTTACAGCCATGCCAAGGCTTAAAGGTCTCGACTTTATGGGTATAGACGCATAAACAGAGCCGGATCTAGAAGTTGGAGTAATGGCTTAACCGATTAAGACCTGAAATGATGTATGCTAAAGTCTGATGGTTACGTTGGGCGTAACTCCCAGTACGCGCAACGTACTGGGTGGAGACCCCAATCCATGGATTGGCGATGTACGCCCCGCGTACATCAAGCAGTACACTCCGCGTACTCATAGGGTTGACTTTTGTTGACTTTTAGGGTTTTGGTCAACATGAAGACTTTGGGTCGAGGAAGGGTAAAATGGTCTTTTACCCTCTGAGGAATGATGATAAGGGGTAAAGTTTAGTTGTGGAAGTCTTTAATTATTAAAATGTTATTTTTATGATTAGGCGAGGTAGAGTCGTCGTTGGGTTTTGGAGATAGCGAGTACGCGAGATCTTAGACTTTCCACGAGGTGAGTCTTCTCACTATACGTTACCTTGAGTGGTATTCTAAGTTGGCCAGAGGGTCTTATGTGCTATGTGTTATTTGTATGATGTATGACTATATAGACCGGACCGGAGGGTCCAACGATTCAGACCGGGCCAGAGGGCCCAATGAGCTATGACTGGACCAGAGGGTCCGACGAGCTGCGGGACTGGAGGGTCCCGCTGAGACATCTTGACCGGAGGGTCGGGTTCAGCCTCGGGTGGCGTATTTGTGGTATGTGGTATTTTGGGGAACTCACTAAGCATTATGCTTACAGTTGTTGTGTTTGATGTCTCAGGTACCAGTGAGGACCGTGGGAAGGCGACGGCTTGACTCGTACACACTCACACCGATGGAGTTCACATTAGAGAGATCTTGGGGATTTGTTTTGAAAACACTGTTGTTTCGGATTTGAGATTATGATATGATATACATTTTGTGGTTTTAAAAATTAAAAATTTAATTGGAAATTTTACGTTGTTACACTAAGACCATGTGTGTTGGAGTTTACGGCCCAGGGGAGTAAGATCCTGGCCATAAACTCTCAATTGGGTTTCTACATGATGCTCAAAGCTATTACAACTTACGTGGTTAAGTGCTTCAAAGCTTAAACAAGTGTTTGGGTAGGTTTAAGGCCCTAAAATGGCCTTGTTAAATGTTCACGGCCCTGGGACCACTCCCCCATGAGTTTACGGCCGTAAACTCATGGTAAGGAGTACCATTTGATGTTTTGAGGTTCCTAGCTCATTGGTGATTGGTTCTATGTTAAGTTCTATGGGTGTTGGTATTTTGATTGTTTTGGGTCCTAGACACATCAAGGTAACGTGCTATGCTAGTCTCTTGGCTTAAGGAAGGCATTTAGGGCATTTTGGCACCTTAAAATGGAGTTCACGGCCCAAGAACATCCTTGGCCGTGAACTCACTTTTAGCCCTTGATTCTTAATGTTTTTGATGTCTAAACAAGCCATGGGTAGTCTCTAGGTTCAGTTCCAAGGTTTGGAGGGACATTGGGCACACTTTGGCCCTTATAAAAGAGTTTACTCTCCAAGATGTTCTTGGGTGGTAAACTCCCAAATCTTGTTGTTTTGATATGATTTCTATGTTTTTAGGCACTTAATAAGCTATGTAATACAACTAGAGAGAGGTACTCACAATTTGGGATGAAAACCCGAAGATCCGAGAGAGAGAAAATGGCTTTTCTCTAGTTGGAAATGTAACTAATGAATAAATTTGGCTCAGAATCTTATATATAGTCCTGAGATTTTTGGTAGAAAATATTTTATTCACGCAATGAACTCTAATATCATAGAGTTTTGGAATAACAGAGTTGCACAAAGCCCTAGTGCATCCACTCTCCTGATATATCCTTAAGTGTAAACCTAAAATACTCAAACTTATACCCAAAAGTCTGGAAATTCACTGTAACTGTTCTAGTCTTCTACTGACTTGATATGGTTTGTATAGAATGGAAATCTCGGGTTGTCACAGATTACCAGCAGACTTTGGACCAATGGTCAAGCAAGCAACCACTTTGAAAGGAGCCATCTGGGTAGCCAGGAATGTTGAGACCCAGATTAGGGAAAAAGGTCTGGAGAGAGCTGAAGTTGGCGAGAAAAGGAAGCATGAAGGATCTTTAAAATCCAACAAGGAAAATAAATTCTCAAAGAATGAAGAAGGAGGAGGAGGTGAAACCAAGTGGTGAAAAAAGTGTAAGAAGAATCACTTCGGGAAATGTAGCGAGGAGGTGACTTGCTACAAATGTGGAAAGACAGGGCATTACGCCAGCAAGTGTGCATCCAACAAGAAGGTGTGTTATGGATGTAACAAAGAAGGGCATATTTCTAGGGACTGCTCGGGGAAAAATAAAGCAGCAAGACCAGAAACGCCACCGAGGCCAAGGGCATTCCACATGATCCTCGACGAAGCAGAAAACTGTGCGAGGAATCAAGGATGAGGACTTCATATCCGAAGATCAAGTCATGCAGTAGCCATAGTATCGTATGATGTAGCCTATTAGAGGCATAATCTAGGGTCAACTTGAACACCTATGTAATAGTTTCAAGAAATAATAAAACCTTTGTTTTGTTATCTGATGTGTTAAACTGTTATGTGATTTTCTTGTATGGTGACTTGGAAAACTGCGAGACAATACTTGGGACGAGTATGAGTAGGTGTGAAAGGTAGAAGATGCATATACTATCGGAAGCACAGGACTCACGCTTGGATCAAGGAAAGCCACAAGGTTACCAAGAAACCAATAATTGATTCCATTTTATTCAAGCATGTTGTTACCATCGTTTCGGTAATGACTAAGAAGATTGTTGTTATTCCGACCCTGGTGGTCATATCAATTTTAGTCCGACTACAATAAGTATGTTACGTGGTTCAGAGAACTAAGTTCGATGTAGCACCCGACTTAAGCCGAAAGGATTAATCAAAGTGGTCAGTAGATGTATCGTGACGGTTGCTAGAAATGCTACCTTTTAAGATGTGATTAGAACATGAAGGTAGGTATTTGACTCTAAAAGACCTGAGTCCAAGGAATAGATCATACGATGAGAGGTCATTAGAACATGACCCATCAGTCTATTATGACAATCGAAGGAAGAAACTTATCTCAAGTTTGAAAGAGTCTTCGATAAATATCGAGATCGTGACATGAAGATCATGACTGAAAGTCTAACATGAGATAGAGAGCGGGTCTAATATCAAGCACCGCCTGTAGTTAGGAAGTCTTAGATTTAGATACTCGTTCGAAGAAACATCAAAGTTACGATTATTACTTAGGATGAAGAGATAACGTATGGAGTCATCATGTGAGCCTTGTTTCGTTGATGATTCCGGGACGTAATCATCCTAAGGGGAGATAATTGTAACGCTCGTAGATCCGGGCTAGTCAATTTAGAGATAATAGGGGTCGAAAACGACTTTTCGACAAAAGATTATTTAGAATAAATAACTTGAACCAAGTTGTAGTATATGTCACAAGGTTTCCATACATATAAATAACGCTGAAATCCGAGTTATAACGAAGAAGTTATGACCCGTCGAAATTTCGCGACGGAACCGACACGACACCGGGAAGCGTAAATAGTGAATTTACGAAAGAGCGAGTTTTAGCCTTAGCAATATAAACGAAAATCGTAGAGTATGTTAAACTAAGAACATTTGATGAAAACTGATTGGCAAAACAGTTAACGTAAGGTAAAGTCATTTACATGTTTAGTTATTAATCACGTGTGATTGATATAACAACTAATCATGATTCAACCTGTATTCCCCCCCCCCATAAAGCATTTATAAACATTTGAAAAGGTTAATTCAAGGGGTATGAACTCACCTGCAGTGCGCGGATCGGAAGGAAGTGTCGGACCAGTGCTTGGTGTCGAGTGAAGAGTTAGACACACACAATAATCCTAACTACATATGAAGACATATGTATATAGCCAATTAGTGATTTTACCACTAATTAAACATGTATAAACATCCTATTGCGAGGAAAACACTTTGGTCAAGTGCTAGGAGGCTATCGGGTTGCAACAAAGGAGTGCAAAGCCTCATACGGTAGTTTATGGTCCTAAGACCATGTGTGTTGGAGTTTACGGCCCAGGGGAGTAAGATCCTGTCCATAAACTCTCAATTGGGTCTCTACATGATGCTCAAAGCTATTATAACTTAAGTGGATAAGTGTTTCAAAGCTTAAACAAGTGTTTGGGTAGGTTTAAGGCCCTAAAATGGCCTTGTTAAATGTTCACGGCCCTGGGACCACTCCCCCATGAGTTTACGGCCGTAAACTCATGGTAAGGAGTACCATTTGATGTTTTGAGGTTCCTAGCTCATTGGTGATTGGTTCTGTGTTAAGTTCTAGCCATATGGAAGCATTAGGGGCACAATATCACCCCTTTATAGAGTTTACGGCCCATGGACCATTTGGTCATGTGTTTACGGCCGTAAACACCTATGGGTGTTGGTATTTTGATTGTTTTGGGTCCTAGACACATCAAGGTAACGTGCTATGCTAGTCTCTTGGCTTAAGGAAGGCATTTAGGGCATTTTGGCACCTTAAAATGGAGTTCACGGCCCAAGAACATCCTTGGTCATGAACTCACTTTTAGCCCTTGATTCTTAATGTTTTTGATGTCTAAACAAGCCATGGGTAGTCTCTAGGTTCACTTTTAGCTCTAGTGCATCCACTCTCCTGATATCTCCTTAAGTGTAAACCAAAAATACTCAAACTTATACCCAAAAGTTTGGAAATTCACTGTAACTGTTCTAGTCTTCTACTGACTTGATATGGTTTGTACAAAATGGAAATCTCGGGTTGTCATATCATCCCCCTGTTAAAGGGAATTTCGTCCCGAAATTAGAATTTAGGTAAGGAAGTAGGTATGAATGATCGAGTCATGAGGTGGAAACTTTCTAATCGATTGATTCTCACGCTCCTAAGTGAATTCGGGTCCTCGGTTGGTATTCCAACGAACTTTCACTAACGGGTGACGGCGTTGCTTTGTCCGCTTGACCTCTCGGTCGAGGGTCACTACGGTTCTTCTACGAAGGCGAGGATTTCGTTAATCTCGATCTCGTCGAGTGGACTTCCTAGAGTCCTAACAGAAAGGTACGGTTTCAAGATCGAGACGCGAAAGGTAAAATGTATGCTACTGAGTTCGCGGAGTAGGTCTAGTTTGCGCGATACAGGACCGATTCTGGTAAAAATCTCGGAGGTCCTATCTATCTTGGATATAGCTCTCCACGCGTTATGAAGCGTATTAAGCCATTCCCGGAGTGAGACTTCCTAAAGAAGTTGGTCTCTCACTTGGAATTCCAAAGGTTCTTTCTCTTGCTTATCTTCCCCATCAAGGGCCACCCCTTATTGGGTCAAAGTCGTAAGGGTTTCTGTGATTTGCGAGGAGTTCGGGATGAACTATGACAGTAGGTCTGTAAGACCTAGAATTTGGCGAATTTCTGTCGGCGTCTCTGGTGTCGACTAATTCTCAACGGTTTTGACAAATTGAAAGAGTACTCAAAAATTCCCACATCACTAATAGTGTGTCTTAGGAATCCGACTCTTCAATTTCAAAACTCGTGCTTAGAGAACTTCGCGAAAGTTCCTCCGAGGGTAATGTTTCCATGGGTTCCTTCTTACTACTACGGCAAATAAGTAAGTCATTACATGGAGAAATGACGAACTGATCCAAGTAAGAAAGACGGACCCCATTCATTAAACTCATGAATAATATGGGCGTATTAGTCCTATCCAAGGGGTATCACTACAGACTCGAAGTGTCCGCATCGAGTTCGGAAGGTAGTTTTCCGGACATCCTTCCCTATCACTCGAACTGGTGATATTCGGATTTCAGGTCCATTTCTGAAAGTAATTCTTTCCCTGCGTTTGCTCAACCAACTCATCTATGTGAGGTAGAGATAACGATTTCTAAAGGAAATCTTAACGGAGTTCCCGATCGTCGAGGTACATATGATGCAATCCTTCGACGTCTGAAAGAATAAGACTGTAGCTCTCAAGGGTGAGAAGCCTGGTCTTCCAATTCTATTGCTGAGTAGTTCATTGAGTTTTCCGGGCTGTTCTTGTATCTTCGTAGGTGTTTAGACTGTAGGGCGATCTGGTTATAGGAGTCATACTGGGTTCTAATTTTGTTCACATACCAATGCGATTACCCATAGTCTTGGGCAGTGTCCGTCCTGAAGTTCATATTAGAATTCATACATGGTTCGACGATCACAATCCTGTGTATACGAGTCGTATATAATTAAGATTGAAAAGGTAGTCGAATAACTGATTCTTCTTTAAGCTCACATCCCATCGAGGAAAAAGAAGTTAAAGTGGAATCATCAATTCTAACCCTGTAGAACTTTGATTATATATCACCCCTATGTATACATTCTTTAGTGATAGATCAACCGTATGAATCCTTGGGATTGAACTTGACGTACTGCACGAGTGATACTGTGGGGATTTCTTCGGAAAGGAAAAAGGACTATGAGGTACTCCATGCATGAGTACTTCGGTGTTCTGATATGACGGCTTCGCTAAAAGACGTTTACTGAGAAAGAGATGTACTTATGAAGCGGGTATTGCGAGGATCGAATCTACTCGAGTCGTATGATAAAGTCGGAATCATATGGAAACTAAAGACATTAGATTTGAACATAAGGTGTTACAGACAAAACACAACAGTGCAACCTTTAACAGAGTTACTGTACGTTAGATTTACTACAAGACTATTGCTGCGAACAAGGTATACTACAAAAGACAAGTATACACAGCACGAGCATCCCTAAACGGACGGAATCTCGCAAAAGATAAGACTTTGGTTGCACTAGTTTTGGATGGTTCATAATTCTGTTACAACGAAACGCCTAAATTGCATTAACGTGGGTCCGGAGTAGTCTCTCCTGCGGCGGTGGCCGGTAGCATACTTCTGTCTGTGCCAGCATTTGTTGCCTCTGGGCAGTTCCTTTTGTAGTGACCCACCTTGCCACAACCGTAGCAAGCCTGGTTCACACCGGTATTCGACACTTGGTTGATCGACCTTGCTAGGCTCTTGCAGTAACGTATTGTGTGCCCCTTTTTGTTGCAGTTTGAGCACTGTATCTCCTGACAAGGTCCATGGTGGTGATAACTACATTTGATGCATTTTGGGAGATTTCCAGCATATTGTCTGGCTGGGTTAGGCATAATTGGGATACCCGAAGGGATGGTAGTAGTAGGTACAGATGTCGTAGCTGTGAAGGTTGTTACTGATGGTTGTTTCCTGTTCGCCCTTCGAAGCGACTTGTCCTTAGGTTTAGCCCAAGACTTCCGTTTGTTACTCTTGGTCTCGGGACTCGGGGTGTCGTGGTAGTTTGCTGCTTGTTGAGGTGCTTGATTGTTACCCGGATTGGAATTGTTGTTAACAATCCCACTAACATTCGAGTTGTTAGCGTTAAGGTGTGTCAGAATAGCTAACACGGCAGCCGAGACTGCAGCTTGGAAGGTAGCTGCATCAATCTGAAGAGTTAGTGTTTGGTTAAGGGGTTGATCGTTTTTCTTTGGCGACATGATTCTGTTTCACGGAAAGAAAATGAATTTGTGAGCGAGTATGGTTGAACCTAGACGTAGTTCGATCGCTCATGTGAAGAATAGAAGTGTGCTCTCTAAGGTTTGACCTACATCCCTATGATGCAGTCCTAGTACGGAATGGAAGCATGTTCACGAAGGTTTGACCTACATCCCTATGATGCAGTCCTAGAAAAAGTGGAAGTAAGCTTATACAGTGGCCTCAAGACGTTTGTCGTTCGCGCCGAGGTACTATGGGTTGGTCGATAATATGATCCAATGTAACATACACGTTTTGAAATCGTGTTTTAAGTAAATAATATTATAAAATATTATGTGAATTTGAATGTTGAGTTCTAACAGATAGTTTTTACTAGAAATGAAGTAAAACTATGTTTAGAATCACTCATAAAATGTCGGAAGTCTTATGAGATTCCAATTAAAAACAAAATAGTAAAATATAGCGAAAATATAAATTTGGAATAAGTAAAATTTTATTATTGAAAGTTGTAGATAATCTCGTTAGAAACATTTAGGCGAAAACCTCATCGAAATCCGAGTTATAACGAAGAAGTTATGACCAAACGAAGATCCGTGATAAATCCGGAAAATACTTTGTCGCGTAAAAATTTAGTTTTCGATAAACTAATTTTTAGCCTTAGTGATGTAAATGAAAGTTGTAGAACTCGTGAAAATAATCAACTTTCATATAAAGACCGTTTGAATCTGACTTCGTATGAGGAAGTTATGATTTTTCGAAGTTTCAGCTTAGCAGTAGACATCTAAAAACTCGAATTTTAAATCGAGTGATTTTTAGCCGACACAACCTAAACGAGAATTGATTCCAAAGCCCGAAACACGCCCCGAGACTGCCGAGAAGCCCGAAAAATTTATCTTTTCGGTTTCGAAGCTCTACCTTCGCAGAGCCCGGTTTTCAAGAAAACTTCCGGTTTTCAACGACGAAAGTCATATTTAGAGCCGAAGTACTGCCCAAATTAATATTTTAGCCCCCGGTTATTTCACGGTGAGTTTAATATATAGAAATAATTGTATGTTATGTGTTATATGTGCTACATGCTTTTCAGTGTTATTATTCCGGGTTATTTTTCTGGGTTATTTTTATTTGCTATTTTTAATAGCAAAGAAATACCTTTGACCATGTGATCAGTGAAAGGACTTAGATTCACGTTGGTACTGGTATGTAGCCTCTGGCCATGTGGAACATGTCTCCGTAAGAGAATGAATTCTATTCTATGGTAGTGGCAGAAGGTTAGACAGGGCTATAAGCCTGAAATCTACCAAAATGTTAATCCGAAGTTGTATATCTTCTGTGCCGTTTGGGCCAAAGCTTTATTGATGTATATCAAGCATGGAAATTGTTATGTCTAATTGATTGTATATCTTTAAATCAAATCAATGATTGATATGGAATGTTTGTCACATGATTCACATATGCCCTTGTTGTTCCTTGTTCCTCTTTGCTTCTGCCCTATTAAAGTATATATATGGCATAATGTTATATTGTATCTATTATTGAACTCACTAAGCGTCACCGCTTACCCTCTCGATGTTTAACAAATTGCAGGAGTTAAACATCCAGTATAGTTATCTACTGGTAGAAGATTTTTGAATAGTTTGAAACTATTGTATCGATAAAAGCTTATGAATAGTTTGAAACTATTGTATTTTGCACTCCCATATGTATAAAACTATAGAATCCTGGGAAGTTATGTAATATATAACACTTTAAAATAGTCGGTTTGTATTCAGGAGTTTGTAATCTCTTTATCAATGTAAAATATTGTTTTTATGAATATGCAAGTAGCATGTTTTGGAGTAACTATATTGTCGAGTATGAAAGTTTGGGTCTTTCATAAATACGAAAGTTAGGGTCTTTCATCCAACCACTGGAAGAGACTCGGAAATGTCTCCGGATTTTAAATTACTATAGTCCAATGACTTGACTTAAGCACGATTCGGATAAACTCCAACGTGACATGGAATTTAGCCGACTGTCAACATCAACGATGTTTTAAGATGAAATAAGTTCAGGGAAAATTGACCTTGAAGCAGGTCTTACATCATATCCGGAGTATCCAAAGTTTTGGCCGTATAAAGGCCTAACTAAAAGTACCTACAGTACAAGGCAGTTCCATAGCAAAATGCCACATAGGACATAGACAGGAACACAGTTCTTTTTTTTAAAAAACAAGAAGGAAATTAAAGTATCTCCTACTGGCAACGGTCATCCTTCTGGTGAACTCTCAGTTCAGCCAGTTGACGTTCCACATCAAGCAGGTGTCTTTCGTACACCCTCTGGCGTACTCGGAGTTCTATGGCTTCGGCTCGTGATTCAGCCAGTGTTTGCAGCAGGGTTTCATGGATTCTCTCAGATCTCTCACGAGCATCTTCTAGACGAATGGTGCGGAGGGTATGCATTCTTGCATCGGCAACTACTTCAGTGATCTGATGTAGGGTTGTCCTGCCTTGAATCTCTTTTCGGGCCACTCTGCGGACCAAGATTGGCAAGATTCTGTCTGCTGAGCCCCCATTGCTCAGGTCATAGAAGCTTCGTTCACCATTAAATGGCATGGGCTAATCTTTTCCTTGGCTCCATGTTTCCAAACATTCAACCCACTCAGGCTTCGGGCCATGAAAAGTCGGACGAGGGTTAGGAATTGGAAAGGGAGCTGCCTGAGGTAGGTTCTCAACCTCGGATTCGAAGTTAGCACCGTCCGAAAGGTCTTCATCATGGTGATTATTCAAAAGGATAGGATGATCATTCTCTGGTTCTTCTCCAAACCATCCAGCAATGACCTTGTTCGAAAGGTACGGGTTGTCGTGGGGATGGAGTCCAGCCATGTTATCTACGCGAGAATTTGGGTAAGGAAATAATTATTAGACGAACTATCTAGATAATTATTAGAAAATCTTCATTAGTTATATCGCTATTTGTAAAGTGCATACCAGTTATATGTAAACAACATAGGATAGGCCTTCGAATAAGTGACCTTAACTCCAAATTCACAAGGAATAGGGGTAAAGCAAAATTTCACCGATTCTAAGTCTATAACATCCTAGTTACATATAGCCTTAGTGTTGATGGGTTTTGAGCATTCTAACACTTCCTAAGTGTACATGCAACCCTAATAACCTTGGATCTATGTTTGTCTAATTATCATGCTAAGTTGAATTCCAAGGCTATATTCCTATCTAGCATACATGGGGAACAATTTTGACTTGAATAATAGATAGAATAACTTACCTTGTTGTTGCTTGTGTTCCTTGAAACCTTGTGAGCCTAGCACCCCAAATGTGATGCCTCAAATGCTTCACACAACACCAAATGCTCTTGGAAAAACTTATGAGAGAACACACACTTCTTGAAATCGGCCAAGCCCTCTTGTTTCCTTAGTGTAGCCCATTTTGGTGGAGAATATGATTCTTATATAGTGTTGACACATCTAGGGTTACACCATGTAAACCCTAATGTGTCATGACTCTTCATTTCCATGACCCATGGGTTTGTAACTCCCATGGAGCATCCATGGAGCATCCTATGGATAGAACCCAACTTGATAATCCATGGAGCCTCTTAGCCCACTATACAAGATATGGATGATTTACATAATCAACCCATATATTTAATTAGTTCTCTTTTGACCACTTAATTAATTCTAAATTAATTATTGATCAAACTAATCAAATAATATTATTAATATATTAGAACTTATAATATATTAATAATCTCCAAGTGTTATTTCTCTCATTTAGTCTATCCAATTGCATGGTGCCATGCAACCCAAATGGACCATGCCGGGTCGGGTCAAGTACATACCAGAAATAGTTATGGACTTAGACACCTTATCCAACAAGTGTATCCACTTAGCAACTATCAACTTAGTAATGAAGACCCTTTTAGTTCTGAAGTAAGTAATTATGGTAACACAAAACACCCTTATGGTATTTTAGACTTAGGTTTCTTTATAATGTTCTCATTGTGGTAATGTTGGTAAGTTTTTAGACTTGTTGCCATATCACAACCATTCTTGGGCATGTGCTAATCACTCCTCGGAATAGCATAGTTGATCAGGCTATGCCACTCCCAAGACTGACCATACATCCCCGAGCTTACCTGTGATATTCAACAATCGCAATACTTTTGTTCTTGTCATTGTGACACGGATTTTAGTATGAATGCATGCACGTATACTTACTTAAATATTTTATTATTTTAGAAGTATAAATTCTTAGACGGAGTGTTTTAATCCCAAAGTATTTATAGTTAGTATATCTTTTATGGGTTGATATACTTAATTCACTATAAACAGTGCTCTGATACCAATCTGTCACACCCCAAAACCGAGAACGGCGGAAACATTCAGGGGCGGAGGACGTCATGTAATGTATCACAACCATGTAAAGTAGTAAACATGCAACAACATCATCCATTGCATTAATAGTATGAATTTTATATACGGGTGTGTTCTTTCATAATGTACAACAATAAAATTGAATAATCAGAATAAGACGAGTCTGGACTGCTCCGTCTTCACAAAACTGGTCGTCGTACATGTCTATGTGTGACCTGAGAATACAAGTTATTTTGAAAGCGAGTATCAGCCAAAAAGCTGGTGAATTCATAAGTATTAATGTGTCTTTGATATGTAAAACTTGATATGAAAGTCTTAACATTGTTTTGAAAGAAAGCTCATATAAGTATGTAAATGTCTGTAAGTAATGGAAAGCGTTTGACTAACCCTAGAAATCCCTATGATCCCTATGAAAGAAGTCTTCTACCAAGACCCTATTGTTTTGAAAGTACGCGTCTCTGTATATGTGATGATTTTTTCCCTATTTAACTATTAGTATAAAACTAAAGTATACCTCATCGTTTATGTGTATGAGTCACAACATAAAGGTAATGAGGAAAAATATAATCATGTAAGTGTTGTCCTTTTGTATTAGGATTAACACGACATCGCGACTAGCGAAATGTATAACCTTTGAACATCCGTAGATTGTTCACTTTTCCTCTGTAGCTGCAGCAAGTTTTAAGGAATGGTTAGTCCCGTAAAGGTACTCCTAATATAAGTATTAACCGTAGGCATCCGTAGATGTTCATTTACCTCTGTAGCGAATAGTAGGCCAAAGGAATGGTTAGTCTCGTAAAGGTACCCTTAATATAAGTAATAACCGTAGGCATCCGTAGATGTTCATCTACCACTGTTGCTAACAGGTGGGTTCCGGAATGGTTAGTCCTGTCTAGACATCCCGTTGAACTGGGATAGGCAGGACAATTTACACATAACGTACCAGTAAATCATCCTAGTGAATCTAGGTACAAGTATCCATGTAAGCGTCTCTATGTAAACGTTCTCATGTAAGCGTCTCTACGTAAACGTACTCATGTATCATGTAAGCATATGTAAACGTACTCATGTATCATGTTAGCATATGTAAACGTACTCATGTAAGTGTATCTATGTAAACGTACTCATGTAAGCGTGTCTATGTAAACGTACTGATGTATCATGTAATGTACTGGTATAGACTCATGAATGAACCGACTCTTGTGTGATTCCTTGTGCTTGGAATGGTAAGTGGTATCTCTTAACTAAACCTATAATACTTACTAACCATGAACGTGTATAACCTGAAGTAATGCCTTTGCTACCCAACGGTACTAAACTTACTGAGGACAACTCTTATGTCTCTATAGGTATACATGTTATATAATTGCTAGTTAAACGACCTTCGGACGGATACCCGATACCCTACCAGACCCCATCCCAACGGGAAAAAGGAAATAAAGCGAGTTAGCCTTCCTAAGTCCTTTAAACATTAATTATATAATTATACATATACCGGCATGCAATTGACAATATAAAAGTGTATAAGGAGTTTTGTAAAACCCTTTTTAAAAGGAAAATTAATACCTAAGACGAGATCGACTTGATGTCAATTTATAAAATGGTTTGAAAGTATTTAAATGATAACAACAGTTTAAGTATAAAGGAACTTTTGTTTGACCCACAAATGTAACAGGGTTTGAAATGAAACATATTGTGTTTAATAAACAGTTTATTAAAGTGTTTTAAACACTTAAAAACGTTCTAGATAAACATTTGATGAAAACTGATTGGCAAAACAATTAACGTAAGGTAAAGTCATTTACATGTTTAGTTATTAATCACGTGTGATTGATATAATAACTAATCATGATTCAACCTGTATTCCCCCCCCCCCCCCCCCCCACCATAAAGCATTTATAAACATTTGAAAAGGTTAATTCAAGGGGTATGAACTCACCTGCAGTGAGCGGATCGGAAGGAAGTGTCGGACCAGTGCTTGGTGTCGAGTGAAGACTTAGACACACACAATAATCCTAACTACATATGAAGACATATGTATATAACCAATTAGTGATTTTACCACTAATTAAACATGTATAAACATCCTATTGCGAGGAAAACACTTTGGTCAAGTGCTAGGAGGCTATCGGGTTGCAACAAAGGAGTGCAAAGCCTCATACGGGAGTTTATGGTCCTAAGTGTAACAGCCCGAAAACCAGGTACCCTTCTATTAGCCCTTCATCCTTGTTATGTTGCCATTTAGGGTTTGCATGTTAGGCGAGTACGCTGGGCGTACAAGGAGTACGCTGCGCGTACTCGTGCGCTTCATTTGGACGCGTTCACCCTCAGGTACGCTGGGCGTACCCAAGGTTACGCGGGACGTAACCGGTCCAGACCTAAAAACCCTAATTCATTCGGAGGGCTATAAAAGGAATGTGTGGCTCGACTTCTCAGCCACCATCCCTCAGAAAGAAACCCTAAAGAGAGTGTGCATCCGTTCTTAGGCCATTTGTGAGTATTCTAAGCTTGGTGGTCCCTTTTCAAGGTAGCAAAGGAGAAGAGGAGCTCATTGGGAAGGCTAGAAGTGGTACTCAAGTGTGGATCTGAGCTTTGCAAAGGTTGAAGCTTCATTATAAGGTAAAAAGTTCGGATCTTGTCCTATAGTTCTTATAATATGCTTCAAGTACCATTTTCTAGGGTTTTAGTCCCAAAGGTGGAGACTTTTTGAGCAAATGGTCTCCATAAGCTTAGATCCTTCATATTTTTGGTCTATTTGAGTTGTAGACTCATAAAAATGTAATCTTGGTCGTGAATATTGCACCATACATGAGATCTAGGTCCTTGAGTTGGAATAGAATGATGTTAAGAAGTGTTGGAGCCTTTACAGCCATGCCAAGGCTTAAAGGTCTCGACTTTATGGGTATAGACGCATAAACAGAGCCGGATCTAGAAGTTGGAGTAATGGCTTAACCGATTAAGACCTGAAATGATGTATGCTAAAGTCTGATGGTTACGTTGGGCGTAACTCCCAGTACGCGCAACGTACTGGGTGGAGACCCCAATCCATGGATTGGCGATGTACGCCCCGCGTACATCAAGCAGTACACTCCGCGTACTCATAGGGTTGACTTTTGTTGACTTTTAGGGTTTTGGTCAACATGAAGACTTTGGGTCGAGGAAGGGTAAAATGGTCTTTTACCCTCTGAGGAATGATGATAAGGGGTAAAGTTTAGTTGTGGAAGTCTTTAATTATTAAAATGTTATTTTTATGATTAGGCGAGGTAGAGTCGTCGTTGGGTTTTGGAGATAGCGAGTACGCGAGATCTTAGACTTTCCACGAGGTGAGTCTTCTCACTATACGTTACCTTGAGTGGTATTCTAAGTTGGCCAGAGGGTCTTATGTGCTATGTGTTATTTGTATGATGTATGACTATATAGACCGGACCGGAGGGTCCAACGATTCAGACCGGGCCAGAGGGCCCAATGAGCTATGACTGGACCAGAGGGTCCGACGAGCTGCGGGACTGGAGGGTCCCGCTGAGACATCTTGACCGGAGGGTCGGGTTCAGCCTCGGGTGGCGTATTTGTGGTATGTGGTATTTTGGGGAACTCACTAAGCATTATGCTTACAGTTGTTGTGTTTGATGTCTCAGGTACCAGTGAGGACCGTGGGAAGGCGACGGCTTGACTCGTACACACTCACACCGATGGAGTTCACATTAGAGAGATCTTGGGGATTTGTTTTGAAAACACTGTTGTTTCGGATTTGAGATTATGATATGATATACATTTTGTGGTTTTAAAAATTAAAAATTTAATTGGAAATTTTACGTTGTTACACTAAGACCATGTGTGTTGGAGTTTACGGCCCAGGGGAGTAAGATCCTGGCCATAAACTCTCAATTGGGTTTCTACATGATGCTCAAAGCTATTACAACTTACGTGGTTAAGTGCTTCAAAGCTTAAACAAGTGTTTGGGTAGGTTTAAGGCCCTAAAATGGCCTTGTTAAATGTTCACGGCCCTGGGACCACTCCCCCATGAGTTTACGGCCGTAAACTCATGGTAAGGAGTACCATTTGATGTTTTGAGGTTCCTAGCTCATTGGTGATTGGTTCTATGTTAAGTTCTATGGGTGTTGGTATTTTGATTGTTTTGGGTCCTAGACACATCAAGGTAACGTGCTATGCTAGTCTCTTGGCTTAAGGAAGGCATTTAGGGCATTTTGGCACCTTAAAATGGAGTTCACGGCCCAAGAACATCCTTGGCCGTGAACTCACTTTTAGCCCTTGATTCTTAATGTTTTTGATGTCTAAACAAGCCATGGGTAGTCTCTAGGTTCAGTTCCAAGGTTTGGAGGGACATTGGGCACACTTTGGCCCTTATAAAAGAGTTTACTCTCCAAGATGTTCTTGGGTGGTAAACTCCCAAATCTTGTTGTTTTGATATGATTTCTATGTTTTTAGGCACTTAATAAGCTATGTAATACAACTAGAGAGAGGTACTCACAATTTGGGATGAAAACCCGAAGATCCGAGAGAGAGGAAAATGGCTTTTCTCTAGTTGGAAATGTAACTAATGAATAAATTTGGCTCAGAATCTTATATATAGTCCTGAGATTTTTGGTAGAAAATATTTTATTCACGCAATGAACTCTAATATCATAGAGTTTTGGAATAACAGAGTTGCACAAAGCCCTAGTGCATCCACTCTCCTGATATATCCTTAAGTGTAAACCTAAAATACTCAAACTTATACCCAAAAGTCTGGAAATTCACTGTAACTGTTCTAGTCTTCTACTGACTTGATATGGTTTGTATAGAATGGAAATCTCGGGTTGTCACAGATTACCAGCAGACTTTGGACCAATGGTCAAGCAAGCAACCACTTTGAAAGGAGCCATCTGGGTAGCCAGGAATGTTGAGACCCAGATTAGGGAAAAAGGTCTGTAGAGAGCTGAAGTTGGCGAGAAAAGGAAGCATGAAGGATCTTTAAAATCCAACAAGGAAAATAAATTCTCAAAGAATGAAGAAGGAGGAGGAGGTGAAACCAAGTGGGTGAAAAAAGTGTAAGAAGAATCACTTCGGGAAATGTAGCGAGGAGGTGACTTGCTACAAATGTGGAAAGACAGGGCATTACGCCAGCAAGTGTGCATCCACAAGAAGGTGTGTTATGGATGTAACAAAGAAGGGCATATTTCTAGGGACGATGCTCGGGGAAAAATAAAGCAGCAAGACCAGAAACGCCACCGAGGCCAAGGGCATTCCACATGATCCTCGACGAAGCAGAAAACTGTGCGAGGAATCAAGGATGAGGACTTCATATCCGAAGATCAAGTCATGCAGTAGCAATAGTATCGTATGATGTAGCCTATTAGAGGCATAATCTAGGGTCAACTTGAACACCTATGTAATAGTTTTCAAGAAATAATAAAACCTTTGTTTTGTTATCTGATGTGTTAAACTGTTATGTGATTTTCTTGTATGGTGACTTGGAAAACTGCGAGACAATACTTGGGACGAGTATGAGTAGGTGTGAAAGGTAGAAGATGCATATACTATCGGAAGCACAGGACTCACGCTTGGATCAAGGAAAGCCACAAGGTTACCAAGAAACCAATAATTGATTCCATTTTATTCAAGGCATGTTGTTACCATCGTTTCGGTAATGACTAAGAAGATTGTTGTTATTCCGACCCTGGTGGTCATATCAATTTTAGGTCCCGACTACAATAAGTATGTTACGTGGTTCAGAGAACTAAGTTCGATGTAGCACCCGACTTTAAGCCGAAAGGATTAATCAAAGTGGTCAGTAGATGTATCGTGACGGTTGCTAGAAATGCTACCTTTTAAGATGTGATTAGAACATGAAGGTAGGTATTTGACTCTAAAAGACCTGAGTCCAAGGAATAGATCATACGATGAGAGGTCATTAGAACATGACCCAATCAGTCTATTATGACAATCGAAGGAAGAAACTTATCTCAAGTTTGAAAGAGTCTTCGATAAATATCGAGATCGTG